>NW_026067967.1:7307308-7377855 GCF_014885135.2 Alexandromys fortis | reverse complement strand
CCCCCGTGTCAGGTCTTGGTCCGTCCATTTCCCGGCCCCCTTGTCAGGACTTGGTCCGTCCATTTCCTGGCCCCCGTGTCAGGACTTGGTCCGTCCATTTCCTGGCCCCCGTGTCAGGTCTTGGTCCGTCCATTTCCTGGCCCCCGTGTCAGGTCTTGGTCCGTCCATTTCCCAGCCCCCGTGTCAGGACTTGGTCCGTCCGTAGCTTGAGTGACGAATGCACGCATTCCCTGGCAACCACATTTTAGCAGGAAGAAAGGAAACGGGTAAGTTAATATTTAATGTATTTGATTTAATGCAAATAAAATCCAGATTAGCTAAAATAATACAACATATCCTCATTAGAGTTATTTTTAAAAGATTTACGTGTGTGTGTGTGTGTGTGTGTGTGTGTGCCTGAACATTCATATGTGCACCACATGTTCAGGTTCCTGCGCAGGCCAGAAGAGGGCGCTAGATCCCCAGAGCTGGAGTTGCAGGCAGTTCTAAGCCATAGGAACCAAAGACAAGAGCAACAAGTGCTCTTAACCCGTGAGCCATCACTCCAGCCTCTTAGATAGATTAAAAATAATTTTACCTTGCTTTTCTTCACAAGAAGCCTTCTAAGTCTAGCATGCCTTAGACTTGCCATACCTCAGATCAACCCAGGAGTGTTGAAAGTCCCAGGTACAAGTCACTCTGTTCAGTGATAAATCGCAGAGGAGAAGGTTGGAGTTCAGGAAACTGGATGCTAGGTCCCTTACATAAGGCCTGGCTCCTCAGCTGGGATGCACACAGACGGCATGTTACCCTTCCCTTTCTTTCTAGCCCCCTACACACACACACACACAAACACACACGTGTGCACGCATACATGCACACATGACTATATTCATGTTCTCATTCTCATGTTTGCTTCCTTCCCTTCTCTCCCTGAGTAACATCCTCCCAGGTGCCTCCTCTATCAAAGCTCCCAGCCAGCTTCCTTCTTATGAAAATGTGCATGGCACACACTGTGGTGGTGTGGTTATTCTCTTCTCTGCAGAAAACTCGGTAACAATAGGAACCTGCCGCCAGGGTGTGGTCAGGAGATGGTTCTGATGGATGTGGCTAGAAAGGAGGTGGCACTTGAGTTGGGTTTTGGAGGGTGGTTGTGCTCAGGTGAGTGGGGAGAAAATTCGCAGAAAAGCCAATTTAAAGGCCGCTGCATTTCAGGCCTTCTATTCTAACGTGTGCTAACAAGGACAGGCAGGTTTCCGTCTCCAGAGCTCATAATTACAGGTTATTTCAGAAAGGCTTATGGTAAGCTCTCTGCTGACCCAAGCCAACATTGACCACTGATCTTTAATCCGTGGGTTTACGCTCAGCTTAGAATACAATTCCAAGACTGTCAACTTTGGGGCTTCTGTAAAGACCATTCTCTATGCCGTTCGTCCAGTGATTCTCCGGTTAGCGGGTCCTTGTTGGCTGATCCAATACCAGATGCTGTCACTACCCCAGGAGCTCGTCCACCGTCTCCCAACACCCCTGGGATCCAGGCAGATAATATTCTCACTACTTAAAATGGGGAAGTTGAGGGCCTGTGGGCAAACTCACTTAAGGATGGCCCAGCCTTCAAAGCCAAGGTGGGAACAGCGGGTATAGAGCCCAGCTTTAATCCTCACCTAGCACAGCCTCTCGCTGTGTTCACAGTACATTGTGCACCACATGGGATCGTCCATCTGCTGCTCCAGAAAAGGGATCCTGTTATTACTGTCTGCTGCGTCTGCTCGTCCTGCAGACTGCACCCCTGCTGCATCTGTAGGCTCTTCCTCTTCACCTGGGTCCTAAAACCTAGAGTGCAGAGCTTGCCTTCCCCACACGAGGCCCTGGGTTTGGTCCCAGGTACACCCAAAACAAAAGGATGAGAAACCAGAGTTCTGCTCCCAAAGGTGAAGACTGGTCCCCCTTTTGTCTCACCTTGTTCTTGTCTGCTGCAGGCTTACTCCAGTGGCCTCCGTCTTCTCTCAGGAGGCACCCTGGGCCCTTCCTGCTTTCCAACTGAGCTGCAGAGCACATTTTCCCAGATCTGTCACCTGTAACTACAGCCCCAGGAGATCTGGTGCTGTCTTCTGCCTCTGAGGGCCCAAGGCATACACTTGGTACGCGGGCATGCATGTACATACACACAAATACATATACACACACATGCATATGCACATCGGCCTGGCCTACAGCTGGTGAAGAACTCTACTCGTCCTGGAGACCTTGGCCTTTTTTTGGGTCATTTCTCTGTCACAGACTCTTAGCCTTTGTTCACACCCACATGGTACATGTCTGAGGTTTTGCATTTGTGTCTTGGGTTCCGTGCATGCCTGGCCCATAAGAGTAGCAAGTGTGGCTTCCTCTGCTGTTAGATCCCAAGCCTAGCACTTTGCCTGTGTGTGGAGATGCTCGGTGTTTACTGAAGGAGGGGGGAGTAAATGAACCGTCCTACTGCGAAGCATGTGTCACACCCCTTTAGTAGCACAGTGGACCCCATGGGACAGACTCCTGGAGTCCTCCGTCTGCTGTGGAGCAGTGATTCACTGGGGGGCAACTGTGACTCAGGGGGTTCTGCCCAAGTGGTGGCAGAGCCATCTGGTTTTCTCTTAAAGTAACATGCAGCTGAATCCCATGGTTACTTTGTGTCAGAATTTGTTAGTAACTTGATGGTAGCTCAGCGCTAGAGTATCTTTCAAAGACTTCATCTCACAGTTTCTGTCATTGGCCTCAGGAGCCTCACGCTTCCTTTAGCTTCTTTCCAAGCCTGGTTTTAAATTCTGAGAACACTCTCGGGCCAGGGCTTTAATTTCCCTGCCGGCTTCTTCTGTGAGATTGTTGTTCCCCTGGCTTCCCTGGCGAGTGGTAGAGGGTTTTCCCCTCCTCATTTTCAGTATAAACAGCTTACTATTCCCAGGTCCTGAGTGCTGTCCAGACACTGCACGGGGTCCCCAGCTGTCATTCCTGAACCTCTTCCCATGTTCTCTTGTAGGATATTACTTGCACGCCACATAAGTGACATCAAGATGGGCCGTGTCTGTTTCTACAGAACCATTTTATAGTCCCCCCTGTCCGCTGCCCGACTGAGATTTCAGTGTGTTATTAATGTGTCCTAATTTCCTAATGTGAACGCTGATGGATGATGGAGCTGGCTTGACCCATCCAGGACCTCCCCGTGGCCCCATGGATCATATCTTTGTTTTCCCCATCCCAGGATTTCAGCTTTGAGGTGGAGCTCAGGCAGGAGGCTCCCTGCCACGTCTCTGACCTACACTGGGGCTCCTCCCAGTACACCCTGGGGCCTGGTCGTCCCTTGCTGTTTGCCTGTGGGACTCTGTCTTCTCCGGGTGCCATCACTGCTCAGTTGAAGCCTTCTGAGGCTCCTTGTTCAGCTTCACTTTTTTACACTGTTTGCTTATTTTCGTCAGACTTTGGCAGGAATCCGTCCACAAAGGGCCCAGGGGAACAGTGGCCACAGGCACACATTTCAGCCCGTGCTTTGGGCCCAAGATTGTTTCTATTTTTATTTTGTTTGGAGTTTTTGTTAACATCGGGGCAAAGATTAAGCACTTACTTATCTGGTAATGGTGAGAGGCCCTTAGATCCCTCGCCTGTGGCCAGGAGACCCTGCTTAATACTGTTAACCCCACTCTCTCCTGGGAGATAAGATCTAGCTGTTAAATTTGGCTTCCACTTGATCAGAGAGGGGGGGGAAAGGGGAAAGATAAATCCCACCACTGGCTAAATTTTGAAAAGAGAATAGTAGTCTAATTTATGGAGGTTGTTTTGTTTTGTTTTAAACTAACTTTATGTCATAATTTCTTAGCTGCCAAAAGACGTAATCCTACCTCAGCTTCGCCTTGGCAACCTGCTTTTGGCGCCAAGCACAACCCTGTCACTGCTCTGCGTTATTTTAGCAGTAATCTTTAAGAAGGTGAGAAACGATTATTGCTTTTTAGCACAGTTGACATGATATTGGCGCAGAGCAGTGCCTGGAGCTTCAAACAGCCTGATGGCCAAACACCAACCTAAACACCTCTAGGTAGAGCCATGAGGTCAGGCCTGCAAGGGAGAGAAAGAAGATCAAGTGTTATCTAAAAGCCCCCCCCCCCTTTCTCCTCTCCTCTCCTCCACTCCCTTCCCCCCCCCCCCCCCCCTCCCCCCCCCCCCTCTCTCTCTCTCTCTCTCTCTCTCTCTCTCTCTCTCTCTCTCTCTCTCTCTCTCTCTCTCTCTCTGTATCCCTATTCCTCTGAGTTGTAGCTGTAGATTTTGGCTGGGATCCTGACGATCAGGATTTAGTGTTTTGACCAGCTGTGATCTGATAATGTCTCTCAGAGGAGAAATTTGCAGAGATGGGAAAACTTACCTGCGGCTGAGAGCTGCACCCTCCCCCACTACTCCACAGCGAGAGCCCCCACACCCACCCCTCAGCCTGCTCTGACAGATAAACATCGCTTGGTGAATCTGAAAGGGAATAGGAGGAATTATATTCCAATGAAACCGGCCCAGCTTCATGAACTCTCTCGATGCAACAGCTTTTCATGGTTTTCTCCCCCTCCACGTTCTGTACGGCTTCTGCACGTGATTAGTGTGAGGATGCCTGACGGTGGTGCGTGGAGCTCTAGGAAGAAAAGACGTGAGCAGGCTCCCCTGAGTCTCACTCCTCTTTGGGGAACCAGAGCAAATGCAGCAAATGCAGGCACTTCGGTAGCAGCAGAGATTTTAAGGTCCTGGGAACCAACACAGAGAAAGGCGCCAATACGGAGCTAACATGGAGAAAAAACTATGCTTCAGGGGTTCCGGGACAATTGGAATGTAGACCTCAGAGGTTTCTGGGTCGTTCTTATGGTCCATACGCAGTTGGTAGATCATCTGAATAGGGCATTTTAAGCATTTCTGTTTTATTCAAAGGCTTTCCCACCCCATACTTCAAGAGGGAAGAAACTGCTCATCCCTAGCAGGCAAATTTCATTCCTTGATTCAGTACTTCTTCTCGAACTGTTTTACCTTTGCCTCGATGCCTTGTTTCACTGGGTTTTTTTGTTTTTGTTGGGAGTTTCTTGAGACAGAGTATCAAATTTGCTGTGTAGCCTGATCCTTCTGCCTCCACCTCCCAAGGGCTGGGTGACAGGCACGCACTACCACCCCCAGCTTTGCCAAGGATTTTAAGTATGTTACTTTATTTAGTCTTAAGCAAGGTCAGATGATCTATCACGGAAAGGAAAAAACTGCCCCGGTCATGTAACTAATAAATGGGGAACTTGTAACTCCGAATAAAGGGATGATCAAGCCAGACTGGGAGTGGAATTCAGGCCTTTGGATGTCTTTAGATAGAGCTGCAAAGAGCAGGAAGGGCTGACTGGGCAGATGAGGGCTCCTGGAATCAGATGGACAGCAACCACCCTCACCTGGAGAGCGGTAGAATCCAAACCTAACCCAGCTGTCCTCTTTGACCTTTCAACTCCAAGCCACTTGGCCTCTTGCCCTGCTGATGCTTGACCTTTGAAGTCCTTTCTGTCAAACAGCAAGTGTTTGCTGTTAGGTCATTTAGCTGCCCGTGATGTAATTGGGTTATTTACCAGTCTCTCTCTCTGTCTCTGTGTCTCTCTCTCCACTAAACAATGTCCAATAAATCAGCAGTTCCGATAGCTTGGAGCTGTTGTGGGGTTTTGTTTTGTTTTAAATAAATTCTTTATAATTGTAACCTTAAACCCTAGATACAATGTTTCCAGTCTGAACCTATAGCAAGCTAGAAGATTCACTTTCTCAGGGCTCAGGACTAAAGAGAATCAATGGACTCCGGCAGCCTGAACTTTGGCCTCTGCCCCCAGTAAGGAACACACAGGCCCCTGAGCAGGGGCTGGATGTCAGGGAAAGCTACCATGTTTCCTCTACCTCCCTTCCATTGGCGACACTGCAGGTTGAACCTAGGGCTTCACTCAAGTTGAACTTAAATATTCCCATCACTGAACTGTATCCTCAAGTGACTTGGTGGTGGTGGTGGTGGTGGGAGAGAGAGAGAGAGAGAGATTAAGTGTAGAAATTCTTTTTTAAACACGGCTCATATAATTTACAACTTTCACTTGAGAAGCAAATAGTCAATAGCATTTGAAAATTGGTTCCAATTAGTAAATGTGAATTTCAGCCTATTCAGTCAGATGAAGTTATCATGAAGCAAGGCCATATGCAGACAAAAGGAACCTTTGGTAAAGCCTTCAAACCTGAGCATCAGTATTGTTAGTCGATCATTGGCCTTTCTGTTCCTTGACATTTTTGCTTGTATGTATTCACTAGGCAGGTTTCCTAGGTTGGCTGCCCACCCCCACCCTGTGAATCCCAGGATCGAGCTCAGATCATTGGTCTACGAGATAACCAACAGCTGTTGGTTTTCTAACAGTAAAAGTTTAGAAACATCCTAAAAATGAGGGAATGATTAAATAAATTACAACATTTTGTTCATTAAAGCAGCCTTTTAAGATGCTGCTCGCCCAGAGGTTTTAATAACACATGACAACAGGAAACAGAATTATGCATGTACCACACAATTGTGGTTTTCTTAATTAAACATAAAATTGAAATCTGGAAGAAAAGCATCCAAAATTAATAGTAGTTATTTGATGGGTAATAATATGATAGGGTTTTTTATGTAGTTTATATTTATGTTGTTTTCCTATGAGTATAAATTACTGTAATAATTGAAAATGCATGCGTAGTTAATTTTAATGCCATTATTTAATACCTTAGCTATTCAGAGCTCAGCTTTCTTTAAAATCTAGAATATTGCTAAGATTCTACATGTAGAAACACCCATTCTGAGCGGCTAAAATTAGCATTGCAAAGTTCACATATAAAGCATATCATGTTTGTGACTTCGGCAATTCAGCACACAGAGCTCATGCAACAAAATGTCACATGGCCTCCACGTGTGTACTCACGTGCACACTGCACACAGTCCTTAGTAATCAGCTTAGAAGAGCAGGGGAACTGGTCTGCAGAGTCCTGCAGCCACGGGAGGAACACAGAGCAGCTCCCGCCCTGTGCCAGTGGCCCTGCAACCCCTGCAACCCCTGCAGGCTCTTCCGTCTGTCACCACCTAGCAGTTCATATCGGTAGCCTAATCAGCAAGAAATGCCTTTTTTCTGCATTTTAAAATTATATAAAAGCTCTTAATATTAAAATCTTACAAGGTTTTTCATCTCACACAGCTCAACCCTAAGAGGGAAGAGACAAGAGCTCTAGGTAGGTACACCTCCTTGCCGGGTATCAGGAGCTGACCTTGAACTGATGACCCTCCTGCCTCGGCCACCCTAGTGCTAAGACTGCCCACGTGTCTCATCTGGCCTCACCCCCTTACCATTTACAAGAGAGCATGTTTTTTATAATTCTCCCGTTTATATCAAACACTCCCGTTTCCTGAGCTCCCATCAATACCTGAGTGACCTAGAGGAGAATGTCACTCCGGCTGCCCTGGGAGGCCTTGGAATCTGTCCGAGAGATGAGGGTAAATGGCCAGGCTTTGAGTCTGGGTTACTGAGGAGGCCTCAGCAGTGACATTCGGCCTGGGCTGTACCTGCCTTAGGACGCAGACAGGGTTAGGAGAATTTGGGATGTGATGGTCAGCATGGGCTGTAGGACAGACTGGCCCTGCACAACCCACTCACTGGTGCTCCTGTGGCCAAGGCACGGGGTTCAGGGGCCAAGAAGGTAACAGATAGATGTCAGGAAAGTATTGCTCCCTTCCCTGTGTAGCTGGTGGGAGGGAAATCATATCTTCCTGTAGTGTAAAACCAAGGAGAGCTGTTGGGGAGTGTAAGCACAGGTGAGGGCCACTGAAATCCCTTTGCCCCATGGTAAGGGTGGTGTGTCTCTGATTCCTTGTCTCCTCTGTCAGCAGAGCAGAAAGTGAGGGGCGGTGCCAGAGCTACACACAGGGCTATCAGGGTCCTCACCCTTCACACTCAAGAGCCGTGAAGTGCCCGGCTTCTGGTTACACTCAGTGACCTGTCCTACAGCTCTCTTCTCTTCTGGGCTTGTCCATGCTGAGGTGACAGTCCGATAGCTGCTGGGTCTGTTTAGATGTGCTTACCTGGCCAGCCTGCAGGGTTATTCACAAAGGAAAACAAGGTTGGCCAAAATACAGCTCAGCGTGGGTTTGACATCATAGTGACGGAAAATCTAGACAGTCCAGCAGATTTTGTGTCTTGTCTTAAGAACTAGAAACAGTCATTTGCTGGTTCACTTGCTCAGTTGGTGTGTAGCTCAGGAACCTGTTCTTGTTATGAAGCTCACTGACACCGTGCTGTGGCCAAACGCGATGTGCCGGGTCTACGGAGAGACACCTCGTGGTGCCTTTTCCGGGGAATGAGAGACCATAGTGTAACCCAGAGAATGATCGGCAGGCAGCTGCAGGCCTGTCTGTGGACACCGGAAGCACCGTAGCTCCCTTCTTCTTCGTCAGAACTTAGCTGACATGTAATTTGAAAATGTTGCCGGAGTCATTGTAAATGCCCTTCTGCAAGTTCGGAAGCTCCCTGGAGGCAGAGCCCTCCCATTTCTGTCTCTCCTGCCGCAGACCTAGATAGGTAGCAGCCAGTTGGCACATGGTTTCAGTGCTGCCATCGAGGAAGTTGTGCTGAAGCTGATTCCACTCGCAGAGTCACACCGCGAACTGCAGTCAGCGCTCCCTGCAGGCTCCGCTGGCACAGTTGCCCCCGTGCCTCGGGCTCTGGCGCTCTACACCGCTAATTGATGGTTACTTATTATTTCGGACTTACTCTACTTGGCAGTGCGTTTGCGAGGCCTGAGTGAAATGATACATGTGAAATTAATTCAGAAACTAAGGTTGTGTGTGGCTGGACAGCGGTTATTATTCCTGGCTCGGAGAAGGCACTGAAGACCAAGTAGTATGAAGATGTATGTGGCCAGCCTTGTAAAAGAGAAGCCGTTTCCCATGGTAATGGGTTCCCTTGATGCTCTCCGTGTGGTTCTCTGTACCGGGAGATAAGTAGTGGATGTCGGAAAGACCATCCATCAGCAGGCTGCCCTGGGAAACTCACCCTGCTCGGCCGTCGGATAGAACAGAGAGCGCTAGGGCCCAGCACCGTTCGCAGAGATGAGTTTCTCTGCAGAGGCAGTCAGCCCATAGCCTTCAGCTTTTCCCCAACTGACGTGGTTTCTGTCGCTTCTCCTACCTTGGGCATTCCTGTCTTAAATACATTGAATAAATCTGTATCCTTGAAGCGTGCTCTGGTGTTTCTTGCTGTAAACCCTGTAACAAATACCACCATGGACTGATAATGATCTAATCCTGTTTGGGGATTTGTTTTTGTTTTTTATCTCAAATCTAAAATATGCAGTTACTAATATGCTAAATTATGCCTCTGGTCCTCAAAGGTCTAAGCTGAGTTCTGAAGTAACTTCTCCTTTTCACTTGTCTTCTAGTGACAGACATCACACCTCCAGCGCCATCCCTGTTCCAAAGAGACAGAGCTCCATGTTTGGGGGTGCAGATGTAGGCTTCTCTGGGGGTATCCCTTCACCCGACAAAGGACATCGAAAACGGGCCAGCTCCGAGAATGAGAGACTCCAATACAAAACCCCTCCTCCCAGCTACAATTCAGCACTGACACAGCCCGGGGTGACTGTGCCCACCGTGGGAGACTCTGAGAGGAAGGTCACACCGCTGTCCTCCTCCTTGGACACGTCCCTGGACTTCTCCAAAGAAAATAAGAAAACAGGAGTAGTTCTGGGTAACACTGTAAGTGGAGACCATGGAAATTCGGACTCCAGCCAGCAAGGGGAAGCCCTGCCCGGGCACCTGGCTGTGAATGGGACTGCACTGCCCAGCGAGCAGGCTGGGTCTGCCAGTGCACTGCTGCCAGGCCCCTGCCTCCCGGGCCCCTCAGCTGAGCTCTGCTGCACGGTGGAACAAGCAGAAGAAATCATCGGACTGGAAGCCACAGGCTTCACCTCAGGCGACCAGCTGGAAGCACTCAGCTGCATCCCCGTGGACAGCGCCGTGGCCGTGGAGTGCGACGAGCAGGTGCTGGGAGAGTTTGAGGAGTTCTCCCGGAGGATCTACGCCCTCAGTGAAAACGTGTCCAGCTTCCGCCGGCCACGCAGGAGTTCCGATAAGTGAGGAGAGGGGGCAGACAGCGGGACCAGGGAGAGCCCCCGCCCTCCCCCAGGCCCAAGCTGCACTTGACCTTTTTAGTAACTCTGGACACTGGGGATCAGTGGAGGACATTCCTCAGAAAGGCTGACTCTGGGATCACTGGGTACCGTGGGGCCAGTCTCTGAGATTTGCTGTCCAGGCCTGGTGGTGGTTTCCAGGTGAGGGTCACCCTCTCGCTTACAGCTCCAGTCATCTTACAGGCATCTCTCTGCGCTTTATTTACACGCGGGTGTTTCCCCCAAAAGGAAGATGATAATACGTATGTAGTAGAATGAACGCTCCTTTAGTTTCTCAAAATGTCCTCGCCATTGTTCGTAAAACTTTGCAAAACGGAATATTCAGAAACAGCTTTCTGCAGCTTCCACTTCCTGAGAAGCCCATAGGTGGCCCCTTAGGCTGATGAATAAGAAGCAGAGGGAGGGTCCTTGTCCGGGACCCTCCTGCAGATCCCACTGGCCCTACTTTCTCAAGATGGCTCACGCACCCTGAAAGCTGGGGCAGTAGATTCACTAGTCCAAACCAGCGGACACGACACTCTGTCCTGTCCAGTGTGCCGTGTCCTAATGCAAACCTTTCCTGTGGTGGATCCCAGGGGACCCTCAGAAACCTCAAGGTCGCCACAGTCAGGGGGCAGCCAGCTTCCTTTGGGGCCAAAGTTTTTATTTGGACAGATGACGTGGTCCAAAATTGGGCACACCTCTAGCAATACACGCCCCAGATAAAGACCCCTAGATGTAAACCCCAAGTCAACTTAGTACGTTTCAGTCAGCAGGAAGCCATCATACATGACGACGTTACGTGGAGTCAAAATATTCAGTTTGCAGGGGCGAGGCAGCTGAGAGACAGTTGGATCGAGAGACTGGATGAAGCATAGACAATGTGCAATTTCACAATGTTAAATTATGTTTTTGAGATCCATTGTCATTCTGATTCCATTTTACTGTTGCATTACACATTACACATTATGTACCCACAGACATTGCCTCAGGGTTGCAAGCTCTTAAAGAAAAATTTATCCATATATCCATGTATTGTATAGAATAAAAATTGAATTTGCTTCACTTGACCTGATCTTCCGCCACCCCCAGTTTTGGTTTGGTTTGGTTTGGTTTGGTTGAGCTTGGGTTTGGGGGATGGGGGGGTCATTTTTCCCCCTCTAAACCTGAATCTCTTCGTGTTTCATCCTGACAAGGCTGCACCATAACTAAGCTGATGCTGCTATTTCATTTGAGTTTGCATGCTGTGAAGAGCGACACATACTTCCCAGCTGTATTTATTCCCCAGTAGTGATGTCCCACATAGCTCCTGAACTCGCGAGTCCCATAATTGTGTCCATATTATAGCCGAGCGTCCCTAGGCCACAGCTTTAGTTGGCAGCTGTGCTGCTGGATGGGCTAATTTGTGCCATAATTTCTCTAGACAGCGAACGCACAGACTTACTGCACAGCAGACAGCTGTCCTGCAATTGGAAACCTTTGCTTGGTCTGAGGAAGTCCATTATTCCACTTGTGGGGGTGAGGCTTCTTCACAGGGTCCTCTCATTGGCTTTAGAGTCAGAGTGGGTGGAGGAGATGCTGTGGGCTCCTGCAGGTAGAGGTGTGGGAAGGTCGGTGAATGCCAGGTGATCTGTGACCTAGGGCTGGGATGCACCTGAGGCCTCATGCCAGTGCATCTGGGCACAGTCTATTGCCCTGCCCCTGAGCCTGTAAAGCGGCACAGAGACCATCAGTCTTTGCCCTTCTGAACCTCCTAAGTGTGGACTCTGAAGTGACTTCCTCAGCATGGAGCCGTGCTTTTGCGTGGGTCCACATGGCTCTAACCCGATGGGTTCTGCCCATACCTTTAGCAGAACCCGCGCTGCCAGTGATGTCTGCGTCCAAGTGCTGGTCAGCTTGAGGCCAGGGTGAGCATCCTTTGATACTTGCTGTGTCCTGGGCAGAGCCTGCAGCAGCTACAGTGTGTTTTGCCTTTGTTTAAAGTGGCCAGGGTCAAATTCACAGAAGATCTCTCCTACTGGTCTTTTAATTAGCCTTGTACATCACTAAAAGCAATAACAAAATTTGCTTATGAGGCAGAAATGGGAACGACAGGTTTGCTGCTACCCTTTTCTGAACGGCGAAGAGCCCCTTCAGCTTTCACGTGGTTGAGACAGTTCTAACAGCCTGTACAGATTACACAATGAATATTTGATTGTGTTTTCTCTCTCCATTTCCCCTTAACCACGTTACAAATTACAGAGGTTTATTTTGCCCTCAGAATATTAGTGTTGGAAGATTGTACCCAGCTGTACTTTTTAGCAGTTCTAATGGCAGCCATTTATCCTGACCTAACTTGTTATTTAAATAAGTTTTAAACCACCACCAATAATGAATGGCATGTGAGGCCGGTCTGTTGGTAATTGGAGGGAAACTCAGCATCTGTATTTATAAAATAAAATGGGAGTAGTATTTATCCTGAAAGTTAAAAGTATATGTGATTTCTCCCGTTTTGAATTTCATACCGAAGCTGAGTTAACTCCGAAAACCTGTTCTTGCGCAATCAAGCAGTCGCCCATTGATTCTCAAACCCACCCTGCACTCGTGCGTGGCACCGAGCTAAACAAAGCGAACAAGGATTGCTGAGTTCTCATCTCTGCCGCATCCTCCAGTCGAGAGTTACAACTATGTGAGCAATCCGCTAAAAATTCCCTGTGGTGACTGATGGAGACGCGGTCCAGGTCAGAGCTCACGTTATCGATGCAGGGCACAAGGCGGATGGAAGTCCAGAGGTGCCTGGAAAACACTCAGCATGGATGGATCTATTCTCTTTCTCACCGTCGTGGCAAAAGCCACCGAAGGGAGAAGGGTTACCCTGGCTCACGGTTCCAGCACACGGCCACCATGGCAGAGACGCCATCGCTGCGGGCACTAGCGGTAGCTGGTCACGCGACTCCACAATCAGAAAGTAGGCGAGTGTCAATGCTGAACTTGTTTTATTCAGTGAATTGGTGCCACCCACAGCTGGTGGGGCCCCTACCTAGTTAACCTAACCTAGATGACCCCTCGCGGGCATGGCCCGCAGCCTGACCCCTGTGGGACAAGATAGCATGCCAAGTTGACAGTATCTGTCACTCCAGACAGATCCATCGGGCCACGGCAAAGTCCCTTTCCTGCTGGTTAAAGCAGAAGCACAAGTCCCTAAAACTTAGAAATTGACGGGCAGCCGCCTCTGAACAAGGTTTGTAGACACTAGAACAGTCACTACCCTGCCATCCAGTTAAAGTCCTTCAAACAAGGTCTTATTTTTAAACATACAAAAATTAGTACTGACTTTTTCAAAATTGCCTCAGGAACCGGGGAGATGGTGGTGGACACAGGACGGGGACTGAGTTCAAGCCTCAGAACCTGTCAGAAAACCAGAGGTGCGCTTGTGCCAGCACTGGGGAGGCAGGCAGGGCTCCTGGTCCAAAGCCAGTGGAAGACACTGCCCCAAAAAGCAAGGTGGATGGGCTGGCAAGATGGCTCAGGGGGGTGGTGACCTGAACTCGATCCCTGGGTCCCACGGTTGGAAACCAACCCCTGAAAGCTGCTCTCTGACTTCTCATGCATGTGGTGTGGTCCTGTATTCATGCACACACATCACACACTCTGCATAGATCTGGTTGCAAAGAGCAGACAGCCTGGGATGGGCCTGATTTGGGGGAGTACCCTGAGGGTGTCTGAGAACTGCATGGGAGGAGTACCCCAAAGGTGTCTGCGGACTCCATGGGCCTTGTGAGAAACCTGTCTCAAGAAGATAGCATAAGGAAGTCACCTGATGCCAACTCCTGGCTTTCAACATTCAGAGACACTGGCAGGTATATCTTGCACACAGGCACACAGACATACTACACACACACACACACACATGCCACACATATACACACCACATGCACTCATACACATACACACACCACACACATATATACCACATACCACACACACACTCAGCACACCCTGAGCTCCCAGGAAGCAAGTCCCTTATGTAAAGTCCAGGTAAGAAAACCTGATGGATCTGGAGAGGAAGGCTGAGTCCCCAGGTCACAGACGAGACCCAGGAAAGCTGGCTTTAACCAAGTTCACAGAACTCAAATGACACAGCTAGGACTCCAAACCAGAAACTGTGGGGCCTTTCTCTTCCTCAGAGCTGCAGCCACAGCCCCATCCATCCATCCATCCATCCAGTCATTCATTTATTCAGGGCTGGTTGGGTACCCTCTGTTGGTCTGGCCCTGAGCAAATGACCAAACATCCCTTAGAGTGTCACTGTGATATGGATTTTTTGTCAGCTCTGGTAGCCTGGGGACTCAGAGCCCAGGCCAGCAGCTCCTGACTCCATGCTGTTCTCAGTGAGGAAGAAGGAAGGTGAACAAGGAAGATGTGAGGCTGAGAGGTATTTATCACGGAAAAACCGGAACTCCAGGGTGAGAGAAGGTACCCCAGCAGGAGCCCACCTTCTTACTTCTGCAGGGCTCAGGCATCTCCTCCCTGGTTCAGTCCCCCTGGCCTCACCCACTCAGCCCAGGTACAAGGTTTCTGGCAAGAACCCCTCTGTTCTGCCTGCCCATGGCAGACTCCCTTGGGTGGCTGGTGCTGCCTCTCTTCCATGGGGAGGGGAGGTGGGGTTCTGTGCTTTTCCCTCACCAAGGCCCTCAGGCCCTTGTGGCCACTTCCCAGTCTCCCATGGCCTCACTGCTGTGTGTGCTGACCCTTGGCTTTCATGCTGGGCAGGCTCTCCCACAGGGGCTTGCATATTTCTCCTGGACAAGCAGGTCCCTGGTTAGAAGGGGACAAGGACATGGAAGGAAGGTGGCTTCTCAGACTCCACCAGTCCTTTGACTCTGGGGTCCAGCTTCACTTTCAAACTGCAGCTGTGCAAACTTCTGCTTCCTCTTCAGAGGTGAGAACATTTTCCTAGCTCCCTAACAGCCTCTCTCCCCTTCCCTCCCCTCCCCTCCCAACTCCTCACCCCTCTATTGCCCCTCCTCTCCCCTCCTCTTCTCTCTCCTCCCCTCCCCCCCTCTGTTGGGAGCAGTGAGACCCCAGATCCTGAATTCCTTGTAATCCCCTGATCTGAGTGCCTACAGCTGCTCTGAGCACGAGACCTTCAGGAGTTTGTGATGGTAGGAGAGTGGTTTCTGGTGGGTTTGGCTGGGGCGTGGCTATTTCTTCTCTCCTCCCCTCCCCCTTCCTTTTCTCTCCTCTCTCCTCCCCCCTCCTCTCTTTTCCTCTCCATTTTCTTCTCCCCTCCACACAAAGAAAATGGGGAAGAGGGGAGAGGAGAGAAGAGAAAGGGGGAGGGGAGGGGAGGAGAGGAGAGGAGAGGAGAGGAGAGGAGAGGAGAGGAGAGGAGAGGAGAGGAGAGGAGAGGAGAGGTACCGCACACCGCGCCCCCATGTCTGCGTTCAGTGCACTAGACCCCAGTTTGCGAGCTTCGGGAAAGGGAGCTGGAGGTTAAAATACACAGACACATACAGAGAGACAGCACCGGTCATCCTTGAATTCCCCGAGAATGCCCCCTTTATTGTGTTCAGGGGCAGATTATATAGAGATCCCACATCCCTTTCTTGTTCCACAAAGCGGGGCCTTACAGTGCACACTTGGCTTTGGAGACCCTCTAGCGCCTCAATTCCCGGGATTGTTCTTCACTTGGCCCTGGGGTGGCTCTCACTGCCACAACAGGGACAAAGCAGGGGCCCGACACAAGCCACAGGCCACGGGCCACGGGATGAAACATTCCTGTTGGGTGAGGTAGGAATGATGTCAGGGCTGCCGCCCAAACAATGGAATCCGGGAGTTCAAAGGAGAAGACGCTGCCCCTGGCGCCTGGTGCGCCTGCGTGGGCTGCGGAAGGCTGATGAGCCCCCAGCCAAGGGGATGCCAGAGTCACGCGAAGGAGGAAGGTTTGGTTTCAGTAAAACATCACCCAGCACATTACGTTAATATTGTTGATATGACTTTAATTGCGGTATTACTCCTGTGTGGTTTAATTTATGAGCCTGCTTGGCTTTTTATGGTTGTAGAAGAGTTATACACTTTAGTTTGTATTTATTTAGGATTTTTTTTTTAAATACGTGAGAGTGAAAATGAGGCACGGCCCAGTAATACAGAACAGCCCCTCCTTGCAGATGCCGCTGCCTCACCCCCACCTCCTAGCCAGAAGGAAAGGCCAGCAGCCTGGACCTGCTTTGGGTCTCGATCCTTGGGTGCTCTCTGGGTAGACCCTGCCTGGCAGACCCTCTCCCCTCGCAATTGTCTCTCATCACAGACATCACCCTGGGGACACCCCCAGCACACACAGCACACATCTGGGGAGGATCAAGCAGAAGGAAAGGGGCTTCAAATCCCGCTGATGTTCTCAGCGGAGCCCGGCAGGCAGCCTTGTGCCAAGAGAGGCTCTGCCTCACTTCACTTGGCCCGTTCCCAGCTGCCCCCTGTTTCTGGCTTTAGTGCGTGCCAGGTCCCAGGAAGAGTGGTAAAGAAAAGGATGTAGTCCTGGCATCTGCTTATTTAGGCAATATGGCAAACAAAAATAACTTTTCAGCCTTAGGGGTGGACAGGAGATTTTCAGTCTTAAAAGAATCTCGGCGCGGGGATATGGCTCAGTGGCAAAGTGCTCGCTGTCTGGCACGAACGGAGCTTGGACTTCGTCCACCAGCAGCACCGCCAAAACCAAGGCTGGAGTCTGTGCTTTACTTGTGGATTGTGGCGTGACTCTTGCTAGTGACCCTGTACTTGGTGTCGCTGTGGTTGGAAACCTTCGGAGGGTCTTAAGCAGTGACCATGACTCACCCAAGGATATATTTTAAAAAGACCACCACGGGAAAACCATCTTCATTGAGGTGAGCTGTAGCTATTCCAGGGACCTCTTGGTACACGTCAGTTATAAAACAAGGATAAATATTTTTAATACAAATTATTGAAAGACTGAAATATTTTAAAATATAGAAGTCAAGGAAAGTCTGTTCTTGGAAATCTGTTTCTAAAAGGTAATTCCCTCCCCAAGCCTGGAGTAAGTGGGAAAGTACAGCCCTTACCCTTTAGGGTGTGGGACAGGGACTGAGAGGGGGTGAGAGAACCGATTTAGGCCTAAGACCCAAATCCTCAGCCAAATGTGAAGGGCCTGATGACAAAAACAGGCACCTAAGCAGCCACCTTGAGGCGGTGTGGCCTAGACTGGGGAACAAAAAAGCAGGATGCCTCTTTTCTAAAGTGGGTGAGTTTCCAGCCCTGTGTGCCTTGTGTTTGGCTCTAGGAGCAGGGGTCAGAGGGCAGGGAAGCCAGGTTGGGAACAGCAGGTGATGTGGGAGAGTGTGCCCAGGATCAAGGGGGCCCTGGAGATGTGAGCCCCAGATCCTGAACATAAATTTCCCAAGCCCTGGGTGGACAACCGAATTCCAGAGGTTCAGGGAGACTCTAGAGAGCCACACCAGAGCAGTGGGCACTGAAGCCATAGGCCAGTAACTGCTGTTGCTCAAGAGACCGGGACTGCGGCCTGAGTCTCTCCACACCTGTCATCAGCACAAGAAAGGAGGCAGAGGAAATGGGGAGAAGAGAGGAAAAGGAGGGGAAGGACTACTACAGTATCCAGAACTCAAATTGTAAAGAAATAGGAAGAACAAGGAGGCCCTGCCCTGGAGCAGACATACATGTTGAACTTGACAACAAAGACGTCAAAGAAGGTTTACAAACATGGTAAAAAGGAGGGAGTAATTGTATTGACAGAAGAAAAAGGGATTCTGAACAGAACAACATGAACATGTATATGTCCATGAAAGCAGAATGGAAACTATAAAGATGTTAAAAGTAACTGAATTGAAAAGTCCTCAATTAGGATAAACAGTAAAATACAGAAGGCAGAAAAATACAGATGGGGACATTGAAGACAGGTCAGCACCGATACTGTGTAACCAAGACGCAAACAGAGCCCTGGACACCAGAGACAGGTCAGCACCGATACTGTGTAACCAAGACGCAAACAGAGCCCTGGACACCAGAGACAGGTCAGCACCGATACTATGTAATCAGATGCAAACAGAACCCTGGACACCAGAAGATAGTATCAGAAGTTCCAAAGTGAGTGTAATTGGAGAGGCAGCGCAGAGGTAAGGGCAGAAAAGGCTGTTTTCACACTGGCCCAAAGCTTCCTAAAGCTATTTTTAAAAAGGCAGACTTTAAAAACTAAGAACCCAGCACATATTAATCAGGATAAACAGAAAGAAAACCGAGCCAAACTGATAAAAGATGGAGATAGCGAGACATCTTGACAGCAGCCATTAACAAAAGGAGCCTGATGCTGCAGTAGGTGGTGCAGTGAAAACCCAAGGCTTGTGTCTCCAAACAAGGGGAACCACATACCCAAAGTGTTGAGAATATTCTGCAGAACAAAAAACAAACAAAAATCCCCAAAACTAAAGGAGGCTCCTCAGGTTGAAAGACTGAAGATCTAAAAAGGCCTGGGACTGATATCGGTAGGCACCAGCTTAAGACACTGCCTCTGTGTTCCTATGCAAGCAAGTGTGCATGTGTGTGCATGTATGTGTAGGTGTGTGTGCATGTATGTGCAGATGTATATGTGCATGCGTGCATGCATCCACACAGCTTGACAATCTGCATATGGGAATATTGGATGTTGATAACACCAAGAACTGGGAAGAAATGGAAGCCCATTACTGCAACGTCTCTAGATGTTACCTAACACAATTCACTACCTCTAATAAAATATACTTCTATGTGCATATAACATGCATATAAAGATTTTAAAGACATACATTGTAACCTCTGCGGAGAGGCAGAGGGTCTGAATCTGGAGGCCAGCCTGGGCTTCCTGGAGAGATCCATCTTCAGTCACATCAACAGTCGTGATCATACCCCAGCAAGTGGAGGATGTATTCCAGTCCAAAGGCAGAGGTAGAAAGGACTAACACAAGCAAGAGCTAGTTCTAAAACAACAGACACACGTTTTCAGTGGACACGGTTTGTTCTGTATGGACTAAGCTCCATAAAACCTCAATACAATTCTGGTGTTTGTTTTTTAGGAAAATACAAGCCAGATGTGGTGGCATTCACCTGCAATCGCAGCACTTGGAAAGTGGAGACAGGAGGATCAGGAGTTCAAGGTCATCCTTGAGCACGTAGCAAAATTCAAGACAAGTGTGGGTTACGTGAGGCCTTAACTCAAATAATATGAAAAACTAAGGAGGAGTAAGGAAAGGGGAGAGTAGGTGGGGGATACTGAGGCAGAGTAGACAGGGAGCTATCATGGGCCAGCTCCTTAGACTGGGAAGGAGACAAGTAGGGCCTGGAGAACAGAGGGGAAGTGGGGTGCACGCACCTGTGAGCTCAGGGTGGCCTTACAGCAGTCTTGCTCAGACCTCTGGGCAGCCCACTAGGGAAAGTTTTTTCTCTGGCCTGGGTGGGAGGAGACCCAGCATTGCAAGCTCCCCAAAACACTAAACAGTTCATTCAGGTGGGCGGGTCAACCACCTGGCCAAGGGACCACCCCTCAGGAAGGTGGGTCTGCTGTAAGCCACGCTAAAGAGAAGAGATGAGATCAATGAGATACTGGACCTTTCCTTCCCAGAATTCTGCCCGCGGTGTCGTCTCTCAAGAGAGCTGGTGGGTGCCGGCTTCTCTGGGCCAGAACTCAGAAAGACTAGCTTTCCCTTTTTATTTCCGATGCTCACTGGGGCCAAAGTCGGCTCTCTCTGGTGCTCTGCTCCTTCCTTGCTCTAAAGCTCTCCTCCCTACCATGTTGCTGCTTGTCTGCCATGTGGCTATCCTCCAGGCTGGCTTAATTCAAATTGTATGGCCTTTTCTCTTTCTCTTTTCCTTCCTCCTCCTCTGGGCAGCTGCCAAGACTCGCGGCTTGCCCCACTGGAGCTTTTCTTCTAGACGCTAATAAAATTGTCCTCAAGCTTCCTTTTGGAGGGCATTTTTAAATTATTTTACTAACAAGACTCAGGACCCCAAAAGGGGACCCAGATTTCCCTGGGAAAATGTGGTGTCTCTGCCAACACTACCCAGAATTTCCAGTAACACCGACAGCCGCTTAGAGGTGCAGACAGCAGTTCCTGGGAGAGACTGTTGGTGGATGACGGGACTCAGAGATACAGTTCAAACTGAGCCACGAGCATCCTTCAGAGATGAGCAGAAGATGGGAGAGAAGGACCCCCAGGGGACCAAGAAGGAATGACCTGAGAGCCAGGAGCTGAAAAGTCTTGAGAAAAGGGTAAAGCCACCCATTGTTCTAACTACTTAGGGAGGCCAAGGCAAGAGGATTACCTGCACCTAGGAGTTCAAGACCAGCCTGGGCAACATAGCAAGCCATATCTCAAAGGGAAAAGAAGGATATTCTCTTGAGAAAAGGGACCGCTAACAACGAAGACTCAGATCAGAGGACTGGATCTAAATGTCTAGTCAGGGGATGGCAGGCAGAGGAATTGGGAAATGTGACTTGAGCCTGTGCCGCCATTGGCCAGGCAAGCTCACAGTTAGAAAACGTCCCTGTGCCCAGCCTCAGTGACCACCCTCTGCTGCGTAGTCGTTGAGTACCAACCAAAGAGCTCATGAGTGGGCAGCTACCCTCTATGTGTGGGAGTCCCAGAGCTCTTGAGTGGAAGTGGGGAGTAGGGAACCTCAGATCAGAAGAGTGTGGGGCGTGAAGGATGAACAGGAGTTCAGATTTCCTTTGATAAGTTGTCCTGAATGACCCAGGATGCACTCAGGAGCTGGATGGGAAGAAGTCTCAAGAGGCAAAGGTTGGCTCCTCTCAAGCTTTCTCTCACCCTGAGAGGGGCTGAGCACAGAGGGTAGGCAATGCTGGCTGAAGCTGAACAAGACTGGATGAGAGTCTGCTGGTCCTATCCTCCCCGCCTAGAGACACTCAACTGCAGCCTTGCTGGGCTCATCTCCTCCAGACCGTCCGCCCAGGGGGACTTCATGGCCACATGCAATCCAGCTGCAGAGGCCTAGGGCAGCACATATGCTCCCTCTGAGGCCCTGCTCTCCCAGCCCCTCCCTGCCTCAGGACTGCCGGTGGAAGTGCTCCCCCAGCACAGGGAGGCCTGAGAGGGGAGGTGTACAGGCTGATACAGGAGGGGTGAGGCCGTGGAAAGCACATAGACAGAGACTCCCAGAAGACAGCCAAGCCTAGGGCTGCCTGGGCTGGGGGCCTCCATGGCGATGCTCACAAAATTTGCTGCTAGAGAAAGTTCTGTAGGTCCAGGTAAAGCAAGGCTAGGTAGGCATCCTCTTGGGTTGACCAGGGCAGTAGAGTTTGTGAGGCCCTAGTGTATACAAAGTTTAGTGCCCGTGTCGAGGAAAAATGTGCCCACTGTCCATCTATGGCAGAGACACTGCGTCAGGACAATGCCAGGATGCCCGGGAATGGATTCTAGAGGCCGCTTAAGAGACAAGATTTGTTATCCGTAGAACTGCTATATCAACAACACAAGAATCCAACAAATACCTTCCTATTAACCCTGATGCTTCACTGAACAGGTCTGTGGTGGAGGACAGTTCCAAACTGAGCTCTCACCCATAAGAACAAATCTTCCCGTTGGAGTTGACTCGGTCAGATGGAGGACATTTTTTCTCAGGTGATGCCTGACTCTCTCCAGTTCAGGCATCATGAGCACACCACAGACCACCTGTGGCCACCGCCAGCCAGGATCTGGAAGACATGCTTGATGCTTCAAGATGGGAATCTACAAGCTCAAACTCAAAGGGGGGGATATCCATGAGCTAGCTGTTCCTCACCATTGTGGGCAACCGTGACAGACCTGGACATGCAAGTGACTGTAACCACATTAATGTATCTTCTGACCCCAGACAGCTATACTGTGCTTCTCCTCACTGGGCCCCAAAGCTGTAATGGCTTCCCCAGAGGATGGGGTCTGAAGCAATCTGGAAGAAAAGGTTGTTCTGCAGTTTCCTGAGACCTAATCATGGAAACCCACCGTTAGTACCCACCCTGTCCCTCTGTCTGGAAAGGCATCCCATGGTGTGAGGGGCCTGAAGTGCAAGGCCATTGGCTGCTAAGGAAAGTCGCTTAAGGCCTCCACCAACTCAGCTTCTCCCTGCCCCCAGCTGCTCCCTGCTCAGCTTCTCCCTACTCCCAGCTGCTTCCTGCCCCAGCTGCTTCCTGCCCCAGCTGCTCCCTGCTCGGCACCCTCCACGGCTCCCCCATTGCCTTCAAGTAGAAGCAGGCACTTGCTTCTTCCTTAGCTCCCCCCCCCCCCCCCCCCAGTTTGCTGAGCTGTTTATGGAAACAAAGCTGGGAAGTCAATAGACAAACTTCAGACACAGCAGGGAGGATGGGCCTGGAGCATGCCTGCGGGTGCTCACAGGCACAGGGCATTCACCAGAGCTATGGGGCCTGTGGGTGGGGCAGTGTCCTGAAGCCAAGATGTCCCCTGTTGGAACCATGAGGGTGCCAGAGCCAAGCCTCTTCTCCCAAGAAAGCCTTATTTAGAGGCTTCCTGTGGGGAGAGAGGGAAGTACCATCCTTAGGTATCACAAAATCCCCACCTCTAGCTGCTGCAGGGTGACAAATATAGAAGGCACCAGGTCAGGGCCACGCTCTCTGCTCCCCGCCAGACCTCAGTCTCCCTAGCAATAATGGCCAGGAGCAGGCAGGGTGAACCTAACGCGCTCATAACCCCATACTCCTGCCTCCATTCCGTTCTCTCCCTCCAGACTTCCATTCCCGTAGACAGAGGTGTCCTTTGTTTTCCTGCCTCTGTGTCTCCACAGGGTAGATTCCAGGTAGTCTCCCTGCGGAGGCTCCCACTCACTGGCCCAGGTCACACACACCACGGCTGTCTTCTTGGAGGAGAGGATTTACACAGGAAGATCCCCAGAATGCGCTGCATGGGCCTAGGCAGCCCACCTGGCCCCTTCTCCTACTTCATTTGTATTCTGCACAGCATCCGGAAGCTGGCGGAGGATGAACGATTCTCTCTTTTTCTTTGGCTCTCAGTACACCCACATCCTCTGAGGTGCATCTCAACACCTCACTCTACAAATGAAGAAACCCTGGCTGAGAGGAAGGGGTGCACAGTCAAAGACCCCAGGTGGTTGAAAGTGCTTTCCCATACCTTGTAGGGAGCCGGGGAGCCTGGAGGGGCTTGCAGGGAACCCAAAGTCTGAGTGTGTGCTTAAGGGTTGATGAGCCTGGAAACATGCTAGAACACTATGGCTCCCAGGGCAAGGGAACTTTTCCTTGCGCAGAGATTGGGAGCAACATGGCCCCCCGCCCCACACACACATTCTCCATGAGGGGTGGTGAAGCAAAACGAGCTGGGATGAGAACCTGCAGACAGGACTGGCTCCCTCAGGCACCGAGCATGCCCAGACCCGCGTCATGGTCAAGCCTTGGTGTCACAGCCTACACACAGAACCTGGACAGGGTCAGGTAGACCAGATACCCACATCCTGGTTCTGACTGTGTTTTGGTCAACTGTGCCTATCCTCCCTGGGTTCCTATGCACCATCACCAATTATACCAGGCTGATGGTGCCTGGGACTTTGGACCAGAGGTCACACTGGCTCCGGGAGGCTGCCTGGTGCTGAGACCTTTCTTGTTTCCTCATCTGCCACAGGGGACACAAGACCCTATCTGGGGAGGGAGATCCTTGAGGCCCCTTTGTAAACAGTGAGATGTGGGTTTCAGGAGGGTCTCTGTGGATTGAGTGAATGGATCTTTTTCTCTCCTCTGGGGATCTAGTCTCCCTCATGCTCGGATTGCAGCCTCTACCATCCATCCATCCATCCATCCATCCATCCATCCATCCATCCATCCATCCATCCATTATCTATCCAATCCATCTACCCACCTAACCACCTGTCTGTCCACCCACCCAACCACCCACCTACCCATCCATCTGTCCATCCACCCATCCATCCATCTATCCATCCAATCCATCTACCCACCTAACCACCTGTCTGTCCACCCACCCAACCACCCACCTACCCATCCATCTGTCCATCCATCCATCCATCCATCCATCCATCCATCCTTCCGTCCGTCCGTCCGTCCATCCATCCATCCATCCATCCACCCACCTAACCACCTGTCTGTCCCCCCACCCATCCATCCATCTATGCATTTACCCAGCAGCTACCAAGCCCTGCCCCCGGAGCTGCCACTAAAGCAGGAACGGCACCACCCAGCACAGGCCCTGGAAGCCCTGAGATAGGACTGTGGTCTCTTGCATTCCATTTCCAAGACATAGAAACAGACTCAAAAAGGCACCAGAGAGAGGGAGAACCATGTGAGTGACATCCGAACTCCAGCCTCCTGTTGCTCCTCTCCTGACCTGGTTGTCTCTGTTCTGTTCTGTCCTGCCTGCCACCTCACAGGGCCAGGCGACTGGCTTCTGCTGCCCCTCTGTCCCAGGCTGAGTGGGGTACTGGGAGACCATCCGCTGCTCCCCGGCTCTGTGATATTATCTCTGGCTCACGCCCAGCCCGGAGCAGGATACAGCTTTCAACACCTCCCTCCCCTCAGACCCACGCGGGTTGTCAGAGTTTCTCAAGCAAGGATCAAGGGGCCCCTGGGTAGAGGGTCCCCCAACTGAGCCTCCTCCCCCCAGACTATCACAGGCCCTGAAGTGGGAGAGGGCTGAGCAGTGCATGAGAATGAGGGGGTTGCGTGGCCACTCACCCGAAGCTCCCTTCCCTGCTCCCCTCCGTCCATAATCTCAGATGTCTGTTCAAGGAATTCTCCGTCTCGTTCCGTCAGTGATTTATTTAGACTCCGCTCATCTCACTGCCTGGCGGGTGACAGACCCCACTCTCCCATCCCCGCCCCAGAGCCCAGGGCCTTTTCATCTCCAGCAGGCAGCCCTGGCCTTGCTCCAGTCCAGCCAGATGAGAGGGGCACTGGGGCCTGCAGCATTTCAAGAAACCCCAGAGTTCCACACCCAAGCACCCTGGCAGGCCTCGGTGTTCTGTGAATCGTCCTCAGTCCGACTGGGGTCCTGGAGGAGGTGGGGGAAGGGTTGGGGTTAGTGACGAGAGGTGGCGTTCTGACTCCTTACTGAGCTGATGACTTTGAGGGACCAAGAGAAAGAGGGCTCCGCTCAGCCCCCATGGGTGCTGAACTCACTCAACTCAAGCCCAGGGTTTTACACACACTTACACACACACACACACACACACACACACACGCACACATGTGCACATGGCAGGGGACTCAAAAGTCCCCAGCATAACAGGTAGGTCAGTCGCAGGCAGAAGTTCTATCTTCCTCCCACTCCTGCCCAGATCACCGAAGCAGCAGGATGTGAGCTGCCCCACTGAAAAAAAAGTACTGAGCCACATGGCTAACATAGATAAGAACAATGGGCTAACATAGATAACAACAAGAGCTAATAAGTAGCCTGAGCTAATGGGCCAATCAGCTTTATAACTTATAGAGATCTCTGTGTGATTTTCTTTGGGGCTTGCCGGCTGTGGGGTGCCGGGCGGGACAGAAACCCCAACAAGCAGGCCCAGCTCATGTTACAGTAGGCCAGTTTGTAGCCCTGGTTCTGGTGTTAGTGGTTGCTGGGATGGTCAGCCCACCGGCTCTCCCTCATCCCCACCAACAGGGTGAGCTCCCCAGCATCGCCGGGCTAGCTCACATCCTTGGATCACAGCATCAGGGCCAGCTCTCCCACCTGCCACAGGTGGTGAGCCGCAGGGGTGAGCATCTTCCCCTCAGTTACACCACCATATGGCAGATGAGAGGTGGGACCAGTCACATTCTCAGGGCTGGCTCATCTGCACCCCTGTCAATAGGGTCCATTCCTCCGTGCTGCCCAGGTGAGGTGCAGGGCCTGATCTCCTTAGTGCTGCAGTTGGTGAGGGGCAGGGTCAGCTCTGCCACCTGCCGCAGGTAGCAAGGGGAGGAGGGCATCTTTCTCTCACTCACACCACCACATGGCAGGCCAGGAAGGCAGGACCACTCCTCCAGAAGCAGCCCAAGCCAGGACATCACCATGGCCCTAAGTGGCAAGCCCACTCCACTGCCTTCTCCTCTTTAGATCTGTGTATCTTCACAGGACAGGAACCATTCTGTCTGTCTGTCTCTCTCTCTTCCACACCTCACCCTGTAAATAGAGGCTGACCGCCTGGTGCCACAAGGTGCTGCTGACGCCCAGTTTTAAATCTTTTGTGGGTGTTGTTTATGTCATGCATGGGTGGACATGCACCTGCAGGTATTGCGTTGGGCATGTGCCACACACGTAGTGTTCAGAGGACAATCTGAGCAATAGGTCTCACCTTCCACCCTGTTTGAGGCAGGGTTTTGTGGCTACTATGTCAGCCACTGGCAGGTGTCTGGGTATTCTCCTGGCTGCCTCCCCTCTCCCAGCAAGGGTGCTGAGGAGAGATCCAAGAGCTATTGCGTACTGCACCAACGGATCCAGGGATCTGAGCTCAGGTCATGATTGTGTGGCAAGTATTTCACCCACAGAGTCATCTCCATCCCTGGTGCCCGTATTTCTAAGGTTGCTATGACTACAAGTTCATCTCCAGGAATTCCATCCACCCATGGTAGGGGGTACCAGCAGGAGTCCCCCCCCCCATGCAAGAGACTGGCGTGGCAGGAGCCAGGTGTGTGTGCACGGGAGGCACAGTTCAGGCTGACTGTCCACAAGAACCACGGGGCAGAGGACTTCAGAGGAGGCCGAGTGATGAGGGAACCTCAGGTTCCTGTTTTTCCAAGTCTGGCTCAGGAAGAGTCTCCTAGAGTCCTGGGTTCTGTGGACATACGGAGGACACATGGCCAGGGGCTCCAGGGAGCAGGAACGACGTCATGTGTCCCACCTCCCTGGAGCTCATCAAGTCAGGCAGAGTTGTACATGTCCCAGAGGCCCCTAGGGCCTGCCTGGCCATGTGTTAGCCCTCAAGAGCTCAAATGCAGTGTGGGACTTCAAGAGAAGAGGGGGTGTGAGAGTGTGGGAAGATGGGGCAGGTGGACAACAGGCAAGCCAGTCAGACTCCTTGTGTGTGCATGCGTGTATGGGTATAAGTCTTTGTGTATGTGTGTATGTACTTGTGTGTACATACATGTGTGCATGTTTGTGTATGTGTGCATGTGTATGGGCACATGTGTGTATTTGTGTTTGTGTGTGCGTGTGTGTTCATGTGTATGTGACGTGCATGCATGTATATGTACTTGTGTACATGTGTGTGTTTGTGTGCATGTGTACATGTGTATGGGCATATGTGTGCATGGTGTTTATGTGTATGTGATGTGCATGTGTGCACATGTGTGGATGTGTGCAAGGCATTCATCATAGAACTGAGAGAAGAAGGCAGCTGTGCACCTGACCCACGTCACCCCGTGGGGTCAGCATTTCCTTGTGGTTTATAAACTAGGAGGGCACACAGAAGAACAGGTGGTGACCCCTAAAGCTCTGGGAAAGCGAGGAGGGCTGCCGGCTCTGGGAGCTCTCTGAAGGTTTGCTGACTACGTGAAGGAGGGTAATGGGTCCAGCTAGCATCTGTGCCAGAGCCCTCACCCCTAAGCACATACTGAGGATGGCGCCCCAACTCCTCCACTCCCACAGGCTGGCCAGGCGGTGCACCCGGAGGCCTGGGCTTGAGTCTCCTTCCCGCCCTGCAAATCCCACAGGAGCCCAGCTATTCACCGGAACAAGGAGGGATGAATTCTTGGCCGCTTCAGACCCTGCGCTTTGCTGAGGCGGCTCCACCTCCGTCTGGGTTTGATCAGCTCCAACAGAACAGGCACTTGTTAAATCAGAGGGGAGGATCTCTTTTCTGGAAGCCCATCAGTGCCTCCCACTTCAGAGCTGGATGGCCCCTTGACCTACCCATTTCACAGACGGAAAGACAGAGGCCAGACACCTCAGGGAAGGCTGAGCTGGCAGGGTGCCCTCTAAGCTGACCGAGACCATCCCTGGATATTCATTCACACCCCTTTCTAGCCTTTCTCCCTAATAAATCTGGAAGTTTCCCCTAGGTTCACATCTCTGCTGTGTTTAGGGATAGAGGCAGGACACGCAGACAGAAGAGAAGCAGAACTCACGGACAGAAGAGCCCTCGGGGCTTGGTGTCATGTGTAAAATGGATCTTCAGGTGTCGGCTCGATGAGGGCAAAACCCTGCTTGAGTCCAGCACACAAGAGGTGCATCTGGCTGGACCAGCGGCTGCAATTCCAGCTTCCTCCTCAGGCCTCTCGTGGGCTCCTTTCCCAAGGCCTGGCCATCAGCTGGGGGCAGCTCAGCTGTTAGCCTTCCCCGCCCAGCCCTTTGATCTGCTGCCGCCTGGAGCCACAGCCAGAGCCATCAGGGACACTGGGGTCTTACTGGGAAAACCCAGGTCCCTTGCACAGGCCCAGGGGTCCTGCTCCATGTCTGAAGTTCTCTCCACCCCATCCACCCACAACTGTCACCAGGTTGTTTGGGTCCCCTGCACACACTCAGCCCTTCTGCCCCCCCACCCCCACCCCAGTCGTTTCCTCAGCTGCACCACCTCTAGAAGGCCCTGGTGCAGGCTCTGGAACACCTGGTCCAATCCAGCCTAATCCAGCCCAGTTCTTATGAGGCTGGGGCTGTGGAGCCTGCAGGTGGAGCCAATGAGGCTTGGCGAGGCACAGTCTTTTGCGACTCTTTCTGAGCGCGAACCTGGATTCCCAACTGTCCACACAGACACTTCTAGGCTTAAGAGGATGGCAGAGTGGGGGCCAGAGGCATTTATCTGAGACTCCAGAGGGGGCGCTCCACTCTGGAAATCCCTACAGAGCAGAGCGTCAGAAAAGCCACACCTAGCAAGACCGCTGAGGACCTTGCCACACTCCCTGGCAGCCTCGGGAACGGGAGCTCCGCCCACTCACAGTAGACCCGGCCGCTATCTTATGGGACAGCGATCTAGAGGCCACACGTCCTCCTACAAAGCTGGATCAGCCTCCCCAGCCTGGAGGTCTTGTCTTGTTGGGCTGCTGGGCGCTTCTCTTCCTCTCCCTTCCGCATGTTGGGAGAGTCCTGGCTCAGGCCACCAGGGCTGGGTAGGAAGTCCAGCTGTCCCCAAAATTGTGTGATCCCCCCCCCTGCCCGCCCAGTCCGTGCCTGCCCAGAGCCCTACTTCCCATCTGGAAATAGAAGAGGGTGACCGAGGGGCTGACAAGCTGCTGGCTCATGGTGTGGCCACCGTGAGGGGCTGTGAGAACCTCGGAAAACCTTTGGCTGCCCTCGTCTCCCTGGGGGTCTCTACGCTTGGCTCCTTCTAAGCACTGATTAACAGCTGGGTCACACCTGTCCTGCAGATGTCGGCTCCCCGCTACCCCACTGGGTCCTCTGTGCGTGTGTGTGTGTGTGTGTGTGTGTGTGTGTGTGCAAGAGTATGCATATGCACCAGGAAGCCTTATGTGGGGCTGAAGAAATGGCTGACTCTTCTAGGATCACAGAGGATCCTGGAAAGTCCCTGCTTTGTCTGTCCCTTGACTCCCTTGGGTCCTGAGCAGGCCACTTCAGGGCAAAGCCTCAGCTCTGTAGTTCAAGGCCCTAAGCTGTGACTGTAGCAAGATGCCCCCCCCATCCTCCTCTGCAGGGTGGTTAGAGAGAGCCAGTGTTAGACACAGACTGACCTGAGGTGGGAATCCATCTGAGGGAGAGAGCAGAGAGAGGATTTGCCGAGGTAAAGGAACTGAGGTCAAATAAGGGCTAGGGCGGACTGTGCCCACTCTCTGTCAAAGCGAGCCTAATCTGGCTCCCAGAGTCTGATCAGGGCGTGGCAGGGACGGTGGCTTCTGAGGCATCAGCACACACTAATTCCCCGTGTCCCTGTGGGGATGGAAGAAAGCAGGAGCTGGGGGACCCAGCCAAGGGCTCAGCCTCACGCTGTCCCGAGCGTGGGGCCAAGGACAAAGCTCTTTCGGAGATGGGATCGGCACTCTGCTTGCTGGCTGACTCTGCCGGAGGGTCAGGCTGCGGGAGGGGATCTGGGAACAATTTGATAATTAGGCAAGAAGTCTTGTCAAGCAGCTTCCATGGGGTCTATTAGGGGCCCAGGAGAGGTCTTGTGGGAGGGGGGGGCTTGGCCCCTTGCCAGCCCACTCATGAACCCCTACTTCCCATTTCTGCTCACCTTACCACCCTCAATCCTTACCCCTGCTGGGTCATCAAGGATCCCTGTTGGTGCCAAGGACCTGCCTCACCACGTCTTCCTGTCTCCTGATGTGCCCCACAGCTGCCTGACGAGTAACGTGGGCTGCCACGATGGAAGGAAAGCAGGCAGAGACTTCAGGAGAGGTGTGGCCCCCTGTGCCCTATAGACATGGCCAATGACAAGTGTCCTGAAGCCCGGGTGAACCTTGTAGAACAATTCCCCCGTGACAACCTTGGTGTAGTTACAGGATGGGGATGCTGGGCCTGGAGGATGGGAGGTTGGTCCGGCCAGCTTGGACCCCATAAGCCATGATGTGCCCACCCTGTCTCTGTCATATCGTGTGACCTACATTCTGGAACCAGGGACCAAGCCACAAGGCAAGGTGCAAGCAGAGCCTGTGGACATGCCTGTGGGCATGGAGTCAGAGCTGGGTAGAGGGGTCAACCTGAGCAAAGGGAGTGGTTTCACAATGGCGGGGTGTGGGGGAGCCAGGAGGATGAGAGGTGGCTGTGAGGAAAAAATTGCTAAGAGGCAGCTCCGCTGGTGCAAGGAAATCCAATTAGGCCAGATCAAACCAAATCAAAATGCCCATCGTTTTATTAAATACGGCGCTCTTGGGTGGTGGGGAGACAGGAAAGTGGGGAGCCCATGCAAACCCAGAACCACGAGTTTCTCCTCTGGTAGTCCACTTAAATACCCCGTGGGCGTGGTCCTGACCCCTCCCCGGGGGATGCTGGGATTTGGAGTCCAAAGCAATGCAACTCCCTAAGCCAGGGGCTGGGGCTATGCTCCAGACTTAACAGTGGCTAGGTCGCCCTGAGGCCTGACCTGTCAAGTTGAGAGGGACTTCTGGAGCGCAGGGTGCAGCGTTGTGACATCTCCCAGCCCAGGTGAGCTCTGTAAATGACCCTGAACCCCAAGGTGTGTCTTCTAGGATCCTAGAAGGCCCCAAGGCCGTCTCCAAACAGGCCCCAGCCACTTTGGGTGAAAAGAACCTAGTTTCTAACCTCCATGATCTAGATTGAGGGGCAGTTAGGCCTAAAGGGGAGGTGTTTTCCCTCCTTAGGTGGTGGCAAGCACACAAAGAGAAGCTTTGGTCATCCCAGAGCCTCCACACTTCCTCCCACAGGCCAGGGCTTCTGGGTAGCACCGGGCAGTCCTAGCCTTCAGCTGGTAGCCAGGGCCTCCCACCAGGGGAGGAGGCTATCTTCCTTTCTCCTGAGTCCCCCTTCCAGCCCAGGGAAAACATGTCTCCCCTGGTATTTATTTCTAAGCTCAGCATTTGGAGACCAGGGTCGGACAGCCCGTGTCCAGAGCCAAGAACCACAGGCTCACTGGAGTGCAGGGGCCTGGGAATGGCTCACCCGTGGAGGTGATGTTGCCTATCTCCGCCCCCCTCGTCAAGTGTCAGAGTGATTTATGGGCAGATGCTGAGGCTAAAGAAAATAGGCCGTCTTAGGGAGCGACCCCTCCTCCTGGGTGCTAACTTGCCACAGGCCCAGGAGAAAGGGAGAGGTCCCCGAATGGGTGACCTTGGCCGGGTCCCTTCCCTCTTTGGGCCTCTGCTGCCTTTGAAATGGGTCTGGAAATCGGGCCCAGACCACAGAATTGCCACTAGATCAAAAGAGAAGTTAGATGCCAGGTGCTCAGAGCCTGGCACAAAGCAGCCTGCACTATGCCCTTGTTAGGAAATCCCCCAGGTGTGCCCTGTTCGCTCTCGGGACTTCAAACTGCAGCCTGCCCACTCAACTGCAGCCCGCCCACTCACGAGGGCACCCCCCTGCCTCAGCTCCCTGTGAGCTACCACGAACCCAGAACCACTCTATACCAATTCTGCCCAAACGCTGTCTCCCGGGAAGCCTACTTCATCTTCCGTCAGCGTTCCAGGCCACCCTGAGCTGCTTTTATCAAACCTCTTTGGCCACCTGTTAACGTGCGAGCAGGCACACTGCGAGCCTTCCAGATTTGCTTGCTCTGCCGGTCCCCAAGCCCGAGGGGAGGGGCCTGGAGGATGAGAGGGCTTGCCTCGTTTGCCAGGAATATTCCCTGCAGTGCTGTGCCGGGACAAGGGAAAAGGGGGAAGCTGTAAGACAGCCCGGAGCGAGGGACGCTCATCCAGTGTGGCACCCAGATAGGTGGTTAGAGTCGGCCAGGTGGAGTGCGGCCACTACCCAGGCCAGGCATGGCTGGAGCAGATAGAGAGGGCCTGAAAGAGGCCAGTGTAGCTATGCCTAGTATACCGCACAAACAGGAAAAAGACAGACTGAAAAAAATACCAAACAGCCACTCTAGCACAGTTAAAGACTAAGAGGAGTTTGGTTGAGTTTTTTTTTTTTTTTTTTTTTTTTTTTTTTTTTTTGCTATTGTTAATTTTTGAGACAGGGCCTCATGTAGCCCAGGCTGGCTTCACAGGCCCTGTGTGGTCAAGGATAGTCCCCTGCATCAACTTCCCAAGTGCAGGAAGGTGTGTGCGTCATGACTGGCTTGCTGATAATATAAAAGAAAGGCCTATGAGGAAACCCTAACACGGGCGCCTGGAAGTCGATGGAAAATTGTCAGTGTCAAATTCTAAGACTGACATCTCATGGCTCCTTGGTTTCTCAGGCAGAGGGGAGAGGAAGCAAGGAGCTGTGTGAGTCGGGTACCTTTCTAATCTCCTTTGTGCTGACCCCCAGAGTCCTGGCTTCCCATATAGAACAGCCTACAGTGTTGGCTTTTCAGAGCCAGGGCACCTCAGAATACGGTGGTCCCATGAACTATACCCCTATGCATCTGAGCTAATTATTATTATTTGGGGGAGATGAAAAAGACACCCTTAATTCAGAGGCATTACAGAGGATGGCATTTGGGCACCTAACAGTATGTGATTGGGCCCTGATCGGGGCCACTGGGCCAGGATCTGAGCCTTGCTTCTTTCTGCATAGACTAAATATTTGGGCTGCCCATACCCTAGCTGGCTATCACCCTGGCCGGGTGCTGGATGGGGAAGAGGAAGTCCTGCATCCCTGAGGGTGTTGTGATTGATGGCATCTGACCTTGCTCTGCCACAAGCCCAGCAGAGGTCCTGAGGCAGCCATTTCCCTCTGGTTCCATTTCCTCATCTGTAGAATGGAGTTGGAAGCAGAAGGACTGAGCAGACCTCCCAAGATGTCATCCTGCTCTTTCGATTGACTCTGTCTTCTGGGGACACTTGCTGCGCAGCTGACCTCCAGTGAGTGACATTGAGGGGATGCCCCCAGGAAGTGTTACAGGAGGACCAGGCTCACGTGAAAGTACCCAGATGCTGGCTAGGCACATTTCCCCTCTTCCCTCCATAATAAAAACCAAGCCACTGTGGCAAGGGCTATCGCAGGGAATGGACCTCCAGCACCCAAAGGACGGGGAGTCACAAGACCAATGGGTGGGGCTTTCCAAAGAGTCCAGAACTCAGATCCTGGCTCCATGACCCCAAATTGTCACTCAAGGCTTCGTCTCTGGCTTGCTCACCCGAACTCTTGGCTTCTTCCCTCAATTCAGAGGCGGGATGTGGGATCCACTAGATCAAAAGAGAAGACTCCCTTGGCGGTCCTCATTTTACACATAAGGGAACTGAGTCACAGAAAGTGACAGAGGTCATCCAGACATGATAGGGAAGAACTGAGTCTGTGCCTGGCTCTGAGAGCCTTGTTTCTGCAGTGATGGGTTGAGAGGAAAGCCACCAGCTTGGGTAGTGCCTAGGACACAGAGGGTGCCCTGGAAGGGGTAATTATGGGGCACCGTCACTGTGGGGACCCAGTCCCAATGAAGGTGACTCTGTCAGGGCATCCATATCCCCAGATATCAGGTGCTAAGATTTGGAAAGTTTGTCTATAGACAGGAATTTGCGGAGGGGAGTTGTTTAATCTATTGTTTATTTGTTACTAGGTGTATATATGTGTGTATATACTTGTTCAGATGTACATACATGATACATGTACATATGTTGACATACCACAGCACGTGTGTGGAGGTCAGAGGACAATTCTTGCCAGTTCTCTCTCCTTCCACCCTTATGTGAGCTCTGGAAGTCAAACTGAGGTTTCTGGTTCTGCACAGCAAGGATATTTACCTGCTGAAGCGTCCCACTGGCCTTGCTTTGGCCTTTTGAGATAAAATCTTACTATGATGCTATGCTCAGACTCAATCTTCATCCCTCTACCTCCCAAGTTCTTGGATTACCAGCCTGTGTCACCATGCCTGGCTGTGGGTATAATTCTTCTAGAACCTTCCAGTCATGCCTCCTTTGGGAGCTTCTCCTAGAACATATGTCCTGTTTCAAGTGTCCAGGCCCCCAGATACTGAGTCCCAGGGCAGAAGATGCTGGACTCCAATTTCTACTTCTGCTTCAATCCCTCAATGGCCCTAGTCCCCAGAGGGGACCTCACTGCCCACACTCACCAAGAGCATTGGAGACTGAAGCCTGGGGACAAGATGGCAAGGCTTGGCAGAATTGAACCTCCCTTGGCCATGACCAGAGGGATTCTGGTGGAGAAGGGGTCTCCGGCCTCTCATCTATAAACTGCCCTTCAAAGGAGAGGCCTGGAAGTCTCCAAACACCAGGTAAACAGTATCAGGGAGGTGACATATATCCAGTCTGGACAAGAACTCCAGCCTCTGCCCTGACCCTCACTGGTGTCCTCTGGCCTGGAGTGGGTCTGGGAGACTCTAGTGGGTGAGATGGTATCCTCAGAGTTCAATCAGTCACTGTCCACGGTCCAAGGAGCACAGGGGCCCTGAGGTGTGTATTATGGGAGACCCTCATAGAGACGAGACAACCTGGAAATGGAGTCTGGGCTCAAGACTCATCACGAGTAAGGCAGAGACTCCATCTCAATGTAGTTAGCAAATGCCAGCTGTCACAGAGAGCAGAGCCACTCTGCGGGCCTCCAGGGAACAGCACAGAGCTGGAGTCTCCGTAAACATGAAGCCCCCAAGCCTGTCTCCTGAAGAGACCTTCACTTACTATCCAGGTGTTCTCTGGTCCACACCTGCCCCGTGTCCTCCTGGCTGCAGCAACGTGGGCCTTGTTGGCGCAGCCATGCTGATATCCTCATTGGTAAGTTCTGGGGTTAATGCATGGGGTCTGCATGAGGTGGCTGCCTGCTTGGGCTAGGTGGATTGACTGGCCCTGGAGTGAGGAAAGGGCTTGGGGCAGGAGGCTGGTTCCAAGAAGAGGCCCAGAGTCAAGGAGAAGCCCCCTGACTGTGAGTCTAGGGCTAGGAGGAAACCTTCAAGTTCACAGACTCTGCTGTCTGCAGCCTGTGCCTCCCAGCCTGCCCCTTGCTCTTCAGTCCCCCTGAGCCCAGCACACTCTTAGGGAGGCGGAGGCAGTGGGGACATAAAATAAACATTTGGGGCTTAATGTCCCCTGTGCCTTGCCCAGGAGCATCGAACCACAGGCCCCTCCCCATCGGCTTCCTGGATATGGACAAGCCCCTTTCCCCTCAGTCACCCCCAACTTTAACCCTGAGGCCTAGGCGGATGAGGCAATGGAGATCTAGGGACTGAAAAGGAGAGAGCATCCTTCGCAGCCACCAGCCTGGGGAGAGGATCCTGATTTAGTCATGTGAGCAAGGGGACCGACTGAAAGTATGATTCTGCCTGCAGCCATCTCTGCAGGTGGGTGGTGGCCTGGGGGACAGTCAGGGACAGCCCAGTAGTAGTCCATTTGGAGAGAGCCTGGCAGTAAAGCCACAGACATCCAAACTGCTCAGTCCTGGATTGTTGGATTGTTCTCTCCCTCCCGTGTGACACCAAGCCCCGCTCAGCAGTCTGAATCCTGACTTTGCCGCTGGTATACCATGATCTTAAATCACATTATTTTTTCATTTATGAGCCTGATTGCTCATAATAAAACAGAGGTGGTGGACCCTATGGCACAGAATAGTTATGAAAGCTGAAGACAACAGCTGCAGAAACCCATAGAGGGCCAGAGGTTGCCCGGAGTCACAACACAGAGGGTAAGCAGGATGCTGGGTGAAGCCAGATCTCTTTGTACAACATCTGGCTTCTCTTGGGTCTGGACTCCTGTCCGGAGCCTGGTCTGTGTCCGCTGGTCTGTGGCAGAACACAGCAGCGATGTTTGGGGCTGGGCCGGGCCCCACATGGTGTGGTTGCTTTGGCCTGAGACACCTCTCCACAGGGCCTTATCTGTCCATTCTCTCCTTTCCCACAAAGTAATCTTTCTCTCTCTTGGAAAGTTCCTGTTTCCTCCCCGCCGTCTTGTCTATCCCCAGGCCTGTCTCCGGAGACTCCAGCCAGCCTCCCACACAGGTCTAAGCTGTTCAGCACAGGGGTTCAGAGTCTACGATGACCACCCCTGTGACTCAGGATGGTACAAACGGGCTATCCAGAGCATGATGGAAGGTTTTACTCCCAAACCCACAGGTACAGAGTTCTATATCTTTCAACACAGTAAACTCCAGGGCTGCTGTAACCCAAATGAAGCCCTACCCCCTGCTGAGTGGATCCAGCAGGATTCAACCCCAAGCCTGGGGTAAGGAGCCCTCCGGGATCCAGTGATCTGCCTCCTTCTTGGTTGCCTAGCTCCTAGCCACTATCTGGGGTCCCACCGAAAACCCACCAGGGCTACCTCGCTAAGGTCCCAGCTTCCCAGGGTGGCTTTTCTTGCAGCCAGCTTAATGGGTCTGAAAGCAAGGCCAACGGCCATGCTGTGGTATTAAGAATGTCCCTGAGGAATAAAGACACTGCCAACTGGGTTTATGTTTCAAGACGTCTGTCCTCACCCTTGACCAACAGATCACAGACAGGGAAATAGGCCAGGACCAGGTCCGGGGACCGGGTGGGGTTGAGACATCAATGGGAGGCCGCCTTGTCTAGAAACTGGAGAGTCCCCCCGCCAGACCAGGAGCTAGAGATTTGGGGGGGCAGGCTGGGGCTTGCTCAGCATTCATTGCACACAGTTGTTTAAAATATAATCATCATATATATATTTTATATATAATATATAAAGAGGAATTGAAGTGAGCCACCCCAAAGAAAAAGCTATATTTTATAAATATTTCTGTAACTCCCGCATCCCAAAGGAGAGGGGAAAGAAAAATAAAAATTTACAACCCAGTTAGTGGTTCCATGTGGTGGGCACAGGGTCCCAAAGAACATTCTGGGAGGCTGGTCTTTCTGGCCTTGAAAGGTCAAACGCACACAGTCCTACCCATCCCTGCCCTGGCTTCTTGGAGCAGCCTGGAAGACAACATGTGGGCACTCGGGCCCCAAGCTGCCAGGTTATTTTTAATCCTATCGGTTTCCTTTGATGCCCCGGCCCTCCCAGGGCGACCAGGCCTCCTGTTCCCGGTGGCTTCCAAGTGGAGTCCCGGCACAAGCCTCCTCCCACGCCTGGCATCTGGGATCGGCAGGGAAGTCCACGGGGTCTCCAGGCCCTTCAGTGGGTCCTCGGGGAGAACGGCGCCCCTCCACAGGGGCGGAACGTGCAGCCTCACTTGCAGACGTAGCGCTCCACTGTGCGTTCACACCTGCGGCAGGTGACGTAGCAGCACCAGTGGTACTTGCAGTGACACCGCTCCACCACGCGGTCCGTGTAGGGGTTGTAGCCGCGCCCACAGCACATGAGGTCGCAGCTGTCACTGCCGTTGGAGGTTTTGTTGCACTGCCTGGGGGTGGGAATGAGAGGTTAGTGAGCACCGTTACCACCAGCAGCCTGCACCCTCGCCATTGTGGTTGACCCAGCCCCGCAAGAAGGGGGATCAATCTGGGGGGAAACCGAGGCTTTCCTCCTTCCCTAACTTCCCTGTGTTTACAATAAGCTCTGATGGAATTGTTGGGGCTATTTTACTTCCTGAGTTGTCTGGTTTCCTTTTTTCTTCTTCTTCTTCTAAATACCAGAACTCTCAAATCAAAAAATTAACCCTGACTTCATATTTAATCCTTAGGAAAATGTGTGTATTTTGTATTTGTGTGGTAATGGTCCACGTGCACAAATGTGTGCATGCATTTATTTGGAGGCAGAGGTCCACACTGAATATCTATCTATCTATCTATCTATCTATCTATCTATCTATCATCTATCTGTCTTTCTATCTATCTATCTACCTACCTACCTGCCTGCCTATCTACCTATTGAGAAAGAGTCTCTCACTGAAACCAGAGCTCAGGGATCCACTTGGCAAGACTGGCCAGTGAGTTCCGGGGCACCTTCCTATCCCTGCCCCCACCTCACGGTTAGGATTCTAGATTTATGCCATCACACAGGTGGTAGGGATATAAACTCAGATCCTCATCTGTGGCAGGCGAGTGGAAGCTCAAGAGAGGGTTTCTCTGTGTGACAGCCCTGGCTGTCTGTCCTGGAACCAGTTCTGTAGACTGACCAGGCTGGCCTCAAACTCACAGAGATCAGCCTGTCTCTCCTCCCAAGTGCTGGGATTAAAGGTGTGTGCCACCACTGCCAGTCTGATCCTCAAACTTACAAGGCAGGTGCCTTACCAACTGCGCCTCCTCCCCAGACGCCCCCCCTTTATAATTAATCTTTAATTAAGCTGTAATGGAGGTAAGTGTCATTTCCACAATCAAAAAACTCAGGAGACATTCTGCAACACTGAAAACAGCCCAGGAGGCCCCTGGGCCTGGACACTTGGGTCTGCTAAGTGCAGGCATGCAGGTGTCCAAAGGAGCCCGCAGTGACATCTCCCCAGAGGCATTCCGCATCCTTCTGTTTGTGGAGCAGATGCAATGCATGGCAGCCGCTGCTCTCACTGCAGTGAGGGGACAAGCAAAAGTTCTCTCTCTAAACACCGGTGCCAAGGCCACTGCTCAGCCTCCTCCCCTAAGCTATGGCAGGAGGTGAGGAGCCAGGAAGGTCTCCCTGCTGCCGTCTACCTGCCTGATAAAGAGGCAGCTATTCAGGTGAACTGTCCCTTGGGCGAGTACTGAGGAGGGACTGGGTCTGAGGGATACAGTTGGGGACAGAGCGCTGAGAAGACAGGGCGCTAACCCACAGCCTATGGGCAGAGTCTTCTGCAATTCTCTGCTCACTCCATGTCCTCTAGGGCTCTGTGCCCAGCCCCTGTGTGTTACAGATTCAACTCCCCTTCTCAGCCGCTCACACCCACCCTGCCGCTTCAAAGCCGACTCGCGTTCCTTCCTGTCTCCTTTGCCTGACCCACTCCACCTCCACTCTGCCCACCCCCTCAATCTGGCCTCCAGATGGGAGCCTGGGCCTCTTCCTCACAGAGCCCCGGGCCGTGGGGACAGAGCCCCAAACCAGCCCTCCCCTCTCACAGGCAAGACCGTGGGCTGCGGAGGAAGCAGAAGCTGGCCGGGCACCAACTATGTGCCAGACACGTTCCCAGACACCCGCTCTCTGCTCCGTATTTCCCTAACCTTGTGAGCACCAGCTTCGTGGAATGCTATGAGCAGCTCCTTAATAAAAGAGTTCCCCGGCCGTGTACCTCTGGGAAACTCGGTTTAATCAGCTCCTTAGCTGAGGCTCCCTCAAGCCTTGGGGATGGCCAGCGAGCTGCCCAGGTGCATCTGATCACAGAACTTTCTTTCCTAGGTTCTCAGGAACCCTCTTTGCAAAAGCAGCCACCTAGTTCCTTAATAGCCCCACCCGGCACACAGTAGGTCATGGGCCCCTTCCTTGTCTTTCCTGTCTCCCTATCCAGAGCCAGGGTTGAGCCAGCTATGAGGACCTCAGGCCTAACCTATGTAGTCCCCAGGGGACATGGGAGGACTAGAGTCTGGGGGGTGGGCACTTATCAAGGGACAGCTCATCCGCTCTGCTTTGGGTACTTCCTTGGCTGCCTTAGGTTGGATGCTGCCTGCATCTCTCCTTGTGCCTCTCAGTTCCTCCTCTGTCCAAAGAGCAGGAGGGGCATTTATCTCTCACCTGTCCCTGTGACATCTCCTGAGCTCCTGTTTCATGCTGGGCAGCTCTTCCTAGTCCCTGTCATACAGTACCACTGCTGTTACTTCCCATCTAGGGGGAAGGTGGGGCCATCAGCCGCTATCCCCGAACCTCCTCAGTCTCCCTGGAACCTCCTCCCCACACTGGGCAAGGACTCCACTCTCCAATTGCTTAGTCACCACTGTGCTCGGCCCAGCCCTGAGTGTGGCGTGTGTGTAGGTGGCAGCCTACCTACCTGTCTTGGGTCCCGTGGGATCCCACCTTCTCGTTCTTCATACAGAAGTCGGGGGAGCTCTGTAGATACACCAGTTCTGAGTCCTTCACGGGCCTGATGTCCAGGTCCTTGGGCACCAGGTGCTTGCGGGTGCCCATAGGCCGGTGCACCACCTTCGTGGCCGATAGGTAGCGGGTCTTGAGGTCAGCAGCCACATCCCGCAGTTCTTGCAGCCCCTTCCAACAGGTGCGGATGGAGCAGGAGCCAGACACCCCATGACACTTACACTTGGTTTCCAGGGAGGCACGCAGAGCCTGCAGACAGGCAAGGTATCGGCGGAATGGCCAGAACCCCTCCCTGGCCTGTCAGGGCTCTGGCCCCCCCACCTCATGACTGGGGGTTCTTGGGGGGTTCATGTCCCACTGGATCCTCAAGGGATGGAGCATTTGGCACTAAAGTCGGGGGGTGGGGGTCATGCTTCCACTCCAGGGCAACTAAGAGGGGCATTCACAGATAGACACTCAGCACAAATGTCCTAACACAGCTGCCACAGCCCATCCGGGAGACCCACTCTTTGCCCTATCCTAAACAGGAAGGCGCAAATACGCTACGTCCGACCCCCAAGTTTGCAGTTAGAAGATTGCGGGGCTGGGATTTGAACCTGCATCTGACAGTGATTCCAAAAGCTGACTTTGAATTGTTCCACGCCTTCTCTCTCCCACAAACCAGGACTTACTAGAGGCTTGCCTGAAGAGCAGCGAGAAGAGCAAGAAGGAAGGCAGCTGGGGAAGGATTGGGGAGACAGGGAGGAGACAGTATGGGGGTGCACCTCTTTCTGGACCCACCCATGGCTGCCAGGTGACTCTCTGTTGTCACCCAGCCTCTCTGCTCTGAAGTCTGAAGCTGGCAGGCTGCTGCTCCCTGGTTGAGTGTGGCAAGGGTTAAATGAGCTGTACTAAGGGGTGTGTGGGTTATAACAGTTTAAATCAATATTGGCTCTGAACATGCAGTTTGAATCAGAGCTGTGGGGGAAACTAGAAACCCCTGGGCCAGGCCTGTAGGCAGGATCCAGCCCTGGTGTGAGAAATGACTCTTCCCCCCAAGTCTTCCCTGGGCCTCGTTTTCCTGTTGGTGTCTGAGGGTCAGAGGTCAAACACCTTCTAAGGACCTTTCTGTTCGGCTCCTCAAACCCCTGCTCACAGGACACTTCCCTCTCCCTTGTCCTGCAAGGGTCATGGGTCACCTGTATTCACACCCTGCATCACGTGGCTGAGGAAACTGAGGTGAAGATTGGCTTGGCCTTGCTCCAGTCCCTCAGTCAGTCAGTGAGTTGGTGGGGAGCTAGGCAAAGTGTCAGGGATCATCCTTATCATGGCAACAGGAAATGGGGACTGAGGAAGCAGACTAGGTATAGAACTTGCTAGATGCCTAGGAGGGAGAAGAAGGAGATACAGGCACCAGGGACAGAGTGCTGAAGCTTGATTCCTTGAATCCGGTCTGGAAAGGTGTGGACACTCAGGGGCAGGTGCTAAATTGCCTGGTCCTGATGCCATTTAATTCTCACACAGCCCTGGACTACAGGGAACAGCATTCGCCTTTAGCAGGTGGCTCCAAGAACAGACCTAATGTGTCCTGAGATGGAAACTAAGTATCCTCTTGCACTGCACTGGAGTTGGGGGGGGGGTAGGGAGGAGCAACCCAGCTGGAGGCTGAGGTCACCATAGTGATAGTCACCATCATTGGAGCTAGGTAAAAGCTCTCTGGGTTCCCACAATGAGGCCAGTCCCAGGGCGGGGAGGCAGGAACTCCTGGCTAGTGTGATCTGACTTCAGTTTTCCCAGACTGTCCAAGGACAGCCTGGACATTCAAGAGTCACCAGGGACAGGTGAAGGTGGGTGGATTTGCACAGATTCCACTTCCTCAGGCCACATGTTCCTGGCTGAGCCACCAGGGCTAAACCATTTGAGAGATTCCTTCTGCTACATAGTACACTCTTCCTGGGGATCTTCCCCTATCAGTGAGAAAGGGACAACAGAACTTTTGGGGGTTGTTCTGGGATCCCAGGAGGGAAAGAATAGAACAGGGAGTGCGTGTTCACACCACAGATTGGTGCCAAGTTTATCATTCCGAAGTAAAGGTGATTGCCACGGACCCTGATGACCTGAGCTGGACCCCTAGAACCCAGTGGGAGAGAACCAACTCCCCCAAGTTGTACTGTCACTTGCACATGCATATACATACATGTAAAAGCTTAATTTGGTTCATTCATTCCCACACTCCCCCAGCCTTTTGGGTAGCAAGCAAGAAACAAGGAGACACTGGTAGCAGATTCTGGGGAACCCATTCTCTCAAGGCAGCGTGGAATCCCCCTCCCCATTACAAAGAGGGGGTGTAGTGTAAAGTCTGTGGTCCAGCCCCCTCCCTGTCCTCAGGAAAGGCTGAGGAACTTACAAGGAGGGCCCACCCTGTCGCGGCTTTATAGCTGGGAAGGAACAAGGCCAGAGAGGAAGCAAGTCACCCTTCAGGACGTCAGGGCCAGCGCCAAAGGGCAGAACTCAGAGGTCTGGGCTCCCAGCTCATTGTTCCCTCTGCTTGGAGCACCCCAGAGAGGAGAAGGGGCAGGCAAGCCCAAGCTCTAGAGAGGGGAGAGCGGCAAGGTCCCAGCCCATCCCCTCTCCCACACCCTCATGGGGCCCTCCATGGGGGCGGGCCCTTCTCCAGCCAGTGGCCCAGGCACACCCTCTGGGGCGGGTGGGGGGTGGTTACCTGTCTCCCCACTTCACTGTTGTGTAGACGCATCAGTTTATTGGCTTGGGATCCCGTTTTTTTCACCTTCATAGGAGCATCGGAAAACTTGGCCCCCATGAGGAGCCCGTAGCTGAGGTTGTCCGCACATCCTCCCCAGCGGTTCCCAGGCCCGGGTGGCTCACCTGGGACAGGGCCGCAGGAGCAGCCGGGCAGGTCGCCAGAGGTGCAGGCCCGGGCGATGGTGTGGCTGATGGTGGCGGCCGACAGGGCATACACGAAGGCTGACTCCCGGGTACCTGTGGGAGAGGTGAGGGTTAGAGGGGCTGGAGGTCAGGAGGAGGCCAGACCTTGGCCTGAGGTCATCTTACTCCACCCCTACAGTGGGCAGCACAGAGGGACCCAGCTGTCCCCAGAGCAGTGCAGAAAAAGGACTTGCAAGGGCTACCAGTCTGCTAGTCACAGGGTGCTTTACATAAGCAAGAACCTCAGCCCCCTGAGCCCTGGTGGGAATTCAGGACTAAGAGACGATTTAGAAACCCAGTCTTTCTGAGAGAATCTCACTGCTAAGATGAGACCATCCCGGTCATGTGTCCTTAGAGCAGGAGGGAACTGGGGGGTACACAGACACGGATGGGAGGCACCATATGACATGTGAGCTGGTTGTCACAGCTGTAGGTCGAGGTACTGCAGAATACCCACAGCTACCTGGAGCTTCTCGGGACCCAGGGAGACAGCACAGCCCTGCAGAGAACTCATTCACAGACTTGGGGCTTCTGGAACAATGTAACAGTATGTAGCCCAGGCTGCCTTGGGGCTATCTTATTGCCACAGTCTCTCAAGTGCAGGATTACAGTCTGGGCGCTACTCACAACTGGGAGACAGTATGCAGGACAAGGACAGAGCCCCAGGAATGAGCATAGAGCTGCTGGGGTCCCACTCCATTCCAGGCCATCCTGGTCCCACATCTGAATCCTGGCCCTGTCCTATAACTAGCAGTTACCACCCCTACAGAACCTCAGTTGCTAACTGTAGAGCCCACCTGACAAGCCTTCCCTGGTGTTCCGACATCTTGGGGGTGGGGACTGACTGCCATCTGCGACCCCGTGATGCCTGGACCCCGTGGTTGTGTGGGGTAGGCACTCAGCCTGTGTGCACTCAGGTTCCCTCCCGGAAGCCTGTTTCAAAGCTATTCGCTGCTGCCTGGACTACTTCGTGCATCAAAGCAGTTCCCGCCAATCAGGTTTGCCTAGGTCCACCTGCCTGCCCAGGGGCGGGCTTTCCACCAGTCTCCTTATATCGACTTGGCTTTCAGTACAGCAGGGAGCCTCCTTGGTGCGGTCTACGGCAATGTCCTTCCTTCATCCGTGCATTACAGCACACGTGTGTCCTGAAGTGTTATTCGGGCCAAAGTATGTGCTGATATATTCACTCATTAATATTTATCCGTTCCCCAGTTCGTTCCTGAAACCCATATCTACGAATGACTCATCCGCTCAAGCGTCCGCCCAGCCGTGGCTTATCCATCTGTGTAACCATCCATCTTGTCGCTCATCCGTCCACCCGTGAATCCACGCACCTATCCAAACACACAGAGCTTCCGCCGGGATCCTCCCGCCACAGCAGCGCGGCGCCCCACAGCCCATACCTCTCTCTAGGTCAAGCAGGTAGTTGGGGGCGAGCTCGATGGAGGAGCAGTTCCAGCGCATGTCGGCGAAGGCCCTGCGGCAGGCCTTCATGGCCTCCCGCGCCGCGTGCACGATGGTGCGCATGAGCTCCAGGTTGCTGCGGCAGAGCTGCACCTGCGCAGACACCAGGCCCTCCAGCTGCTTGCAGTGTTGCGTCTGGTTGAGCGCGAGGGCTGCTGGCGTCTTGGACAGTGCTCTGCATACCGCGAAAACCACCAAATGGAAGAAAGACAGGGTGTGAGGGGCGTTTGGTCCGCAGGTCAGTCCTCCCCGCGAACAGACTCAATCATTTTTGCCAAGAGTCACGTGGCAGAGCAACGGTTTGCCTGCCCTGGCCCAACCACCTGTCGTTTGGGCATGACACTATCTCTCTCTGGGCCTTACACCCTAATCCTAACACAGAATCACATCCTTTATCCTGCCTGAATCCTATAATTGTTTTAGGAATAGACGCATCTACAGTCTGCAAAACACTTCCAGCCACTGCCTCAGACCTCCTGGCCACGAGTTACTAAGTTCCTTCCATTCATTCAGCACCGGTAGCTGTGTGCCAGAACCAGGGCTGGAGTCTCGTAATAATTACACGTGCTATTAATTAGACCCTTACGCTATTGCACTCCGTGCGTTAAGAGCTTTACACCATTACCGCGTGCGATTCTACCACCATTGATCACCGTTGTAAAGTCCTCACCCGCACAAAGGATTGCCCTTCAACAACTCAAGGACACTGAAGTTTATGGCGATCCAGAATTTAGAAAATTCAATACCTAGTCCAGAGAGTCAAGGATCACTGGTCCCCTCTGGTCTTCGGGAACATTTAGTCTAAGGGCCCATCAGCAATGATGCAGAAAGGCCCCAGATGCCCCAGCTCCTAGACGGGAAAGGCATAAGCTTGAGAGGCCCTACTGTGTGACTTGGGCAAATCACCTGACCTCTCTGGGCCTCACGGCCCTCAGCTGCAGTAACGACCATTTCTACTTCAAAAGAAAACAGGGAGGCTTAAATAAGATAATGTGCTCATGTCAGGCATAGCGATGCATGCCTGTGATCCTAGACTTAAAACCTCAGCTCATTGCCAAGGGAATCTTAGCTCCGAAGGAGTGAAGAGACTGGATCTCCTCCATGTTGGCAGACGAGAGTGTACCGCTCTTCCTTTTTGAACAGCCACAAAATCCTGTTCAAATTAGGCCAAATTAGGTAATTTTTGATCAGTTGGTTTCTTTCTGCCTGTCTGCCACCCACCATATAACTCCCCCACCCCCACCCCATACAGACACGGGGAGTAGACTCATGCAGAAGACCCGGCCTGGCATTTGTGGTTAGGATGCCTTACCTATCCTAAGATCAGAGGTGAGTGTCCTAAGCCATGTCCTTCCCTTTGACCCTGGCCCACACCAGTCCAAACCATCGAGAGGGAACAATGGCTTCCTGGCCTAAGCAGATCCATTTGGCCAGGTGGTATCACCTGTGAAGCATACCTGTGTGGGCTCAGGCTGTAGAGGCAAATGGTCCCTGTGTGGATCTGCCTCTCCTCGGCACACCACAGCAGCTCTCCACAGCCCAGGAGTCCAGCTTTCCCAACCTAGCCAGCGAGGCTCGCCTGCTTCCTAGCAAGCTGTCAGGGCCTGGGTGGGTATGACCCACAACTCCATTCTCCCTGCTCGTTTGCTGGGTCTTCTGTGTTTTCTATGGTTGAAATGGAAGGTTTCCACGCGCCAGAGGCACACAGCCCATGCAAGCAGCATGGCTGTCTTCTTGGCTTTACCCTAGGCTTACCTAAAAGTAGGGTGCCGGCCAAGAAATGGGGTGCTGATGGAGCCCTTCCTGCTGAGCAGTGCAGGCAGCTCCTGAGGGTTGAAGCTTCTCTCAGGTCCAGTGCCCAGTGCTCCCCAGTACCTGGGGCTAACTAGTGGGGGAGTCTGGGGGACTCTGCTTCCCTAGCTCCCCCTTCCCTCTGAAGTCCCCAGACATTTGCTTACCCCATGCTAGGCTAACAGTATTTTATCTGTGAGGGTACCTCCCAGAGGGCTAACTCAGCAGGAGACTTTGAAACTCTTTCCAGGGGGCAGGTAGAGTGTAGCCAGACCACTGTTGGGGACAGAGGGACACTGGCATCCCTGGGACCCCCAGGAGCAGCTGGCACAGTGATATACCTACTGCTCCACCCCCAAGCATTGCGAAGTCTTCCCAGGAATCCGCTGATTAGCGGTAATGACCTGGGTAAGTGAGCCCCCTTGGGGAGGCAATCAGGACTAAGGCAGAGGCGGGGGAGCCACCGTGGACAGCTCGCAGGCAGGTCTGGTTCAGAACAGCCCTAATTGGAAACATTTCAGTTTATCTGCAGTGGGGAGGTGGGGGGAGAGGATGCAGGAGGGGACAAGAGGGAACGGAGAGTTCACTGGGGAGTCTATGCCATGGGTTGGGAGCTTCAAGTTCTGGCTAGGTTACTTATTAACCATGTGACCCAGGCGAGTCACTGCCAGTGCCCAGCCTCAGTTGCCCAGTTTATAATATTCAGTGCTCATAGTTCTGTGGGTGAGGGCGTTTTCTAGGGATACAGCCGGGAAGCTCCTTGCGAGCCACAGTCTAAGGCCTGACATAAAAAACTTCACTCAGAAAATGAGGAGACCCTGGTCAAGGATACGACCTGCCTCAGGGTCCTCAGAGTTAGCCAGAGAAAGTAGTCCTTTGGTTATATTTCTGTGGACCCTGCTGACCCCAGGAAGGTGGGAGAGCCTATTCCCTAAACCTATTTAACCCACATGCTACCAGGGTTTGGGCTGTCCTGGACCACATCCCAGACTGTTAACCATGAAGCAGGAAAAATATCTAGGCCAACTAAGCAAGGTCAGCCCTTCTCGGTGCTTCTATCTGGCTCCCAGGGATGGCCTTGAGAAGCTTTTCCCTTGGTGACATGATGTGCTAGGTCTAAGAACCAGAGTTTTTTAGGATGCCTGGTTAGGTTGAGGTTGAAGTTACCAGGGAATACAGGGCCTGGCTTCCTCCTAGAAATTTAGGAGCTTAGTGGCTTGATGAACAAGGCCAGCTCCTTTCCCATGTTTCACAGATGGGTCAAGGGCATTGGATGAAGAACAGGAAGCCTATAAGCTAGAGATCCAATCCTGCCTTGCAGAGGCCCCTGCTCCACCCCGTATTCACTGGACAGTCCTCCCTTAAGGAGGGCCCTGACTGGTTGCTGTGCTCAGATACTTGCTAACCAGAGTGGAAAGGAGCTTCCAAGGACTGCCAACCCATAGGAGAGAGAGCTGGACTTGTCCACTTCAGTGTGCAACAACAGAGGCAGAGCCCAGCTAGAAGCTAGACCTCACAGACCCCAAGCCAGGACTCCAACAGCCCAGGTCAGCGCTGAGGAGCCGAGGCACAGGGAGGCTGAAGTCTTGCCCAAGGTCTGCCTGACAGAAGGGATTCCAAGGCTGGCACTCTCTACCCCACTTCATAGCAGCTGCGTGCCTTCTAGAGCCTCTTCAGGCTCTTCCTAGAGAGGACCCGCCCTTGCTGAGTAGCAGGTTCAGTGCAGTCAGCTGCTCTGAGGACAGCCTCCAAGGGCCCCCAGCTGGCCCGGGGTCTTTCCTCCCCCTCCTCCTTGAGAGGGGACGAAAGGCTCACACCTGCTCCCCCCCCAGACACACACACACTGAACTCACCATGATTTGCCCTACCTCTGGCTTTGGGTAGTGCCCTCCCTCAAGGCTCTCAGCGTGTCTCTAAGCAGTCAGGTTCTGACCCTGCTCCCCTTTCCCCCATAACACCTGTTTATGCCGTCCATCCCAGAAGCCCACCAGGTGGGCACCTCAGGTCACCGAGCCACATCTGGTTTCAGTTCCTGTGTCAAATGTCCCTTTCATCTCCAAGTCACTTTCCAAGCCCAAGCACATGGTCCCCAGGACAGCTGGCCCTTGGAGTCCCCACCCCCACTGCACAATGGCCCTGAGACTTCCTTCTACCAACAGCCCAGCTCAAAGCCCTGCTCTGCTCCTCATCCGCTATGAAACTGTTTAAGAACCTCCAAGGGCCGGGGTGGTGGTGGCGCACGCCTTTAATCCCAGCACTCTGGAGGCAGAGGCAGGCGGATCTCTTTGAATTTGAGGCCAGGCTAGTCTACAAGAGCTAGTTCCAGGACAGGCTCCAAAGCTACAGAGAAACCCTGTCTCAAAACAAACCAACCAAACAAAAAGAACCTCGAAGGTCTTCCTCTCCTCCTGCTCAGGGAAACTGAACACACAGCACAGGTTGGGAGATGGAAACCAATTGTGGGTTTGTGGAAAACAGCATGGAGCACACAGCAAGACTGCATCTGTGTGAACAATTGTTGATGCCTACTATTTCCCTGAGGGGGAGAATCCTGGGTCTCACAGGCCCTTGTTAGACAGAGTCTCCATTGCTCAGGCTGGCTTTGAACTCATCTGTAGCCCAGGTAGGTGTTGAATCTGTGATCCTCCTGCCTCAGCTTCTTCAGTAGCCGAGACTACTGGTCTGTGCCACCCAGCCTTAAGCTTCTCTTCTCCTCCCAAGTCCGTCCTTCCCCATCTTCCAGCTCCAGCAATTATCAACCATTATCAAAGTTTAGCCTCCTGAGCCCTCTGCCCGGGTTCTGATCTCACCGTCAAGGAGAACCAGCACGTGACCCTTGTGGCAGTTACTTAGCCTCTCCAGCCCTTCACTTCCTTATTGAGAACCAACTCCTCTTAAGGATTGCTAACAAATCCTACAGAGGCCCACAGCTCTCAGAGAAGTGACAGGACCATTGCCTGCAAGGCACTGTGGCCCCCCCACCCCACCCCACCCCAGCAAGAAGGATCAGGGGATACTCCTGCCTCTGTCCATGCTCTCCTCCTGGGACACCTGCTTCAGCTCCCATCGCTGCCCATCAAGTCCTCCCTGGGGCTTAGACTATGGGGTGGAGCTAAGCTGCAGGTGCTCCCAGTCAACCACCCATCCCACCCAGCCTGCGCCAGCTTGGGACTGACTGGATGTGCCACAGGCATCCTAGAACCTCAGTATTCTCTTTATATGACAGGGAAAGCGGTGCAAGAGCAGCGGCCCCAGGGCACTGCTTTATGAGCAAAATGAGTCACCCAGGTCTGGTTCTCAGCCATGAAGTAAGACCCTGGCACCTTTCAGCAAATGCCTTTTCTATTCTCCCTCACCTCCTGGTCAGAAAAACAGTGGTGGCGTTCTTGCTGACTTGTGTCCTGCCTGGGGCAAGAATGAGCAAGGGTGCCCAAGAGCAGCAGGAGCAGGTGGAAGGAGACCCACAGGCCAGACCACCTCTCCTGAAAACCAGAAGACATGAGGATGGGATTCCTCTTGAATTATTTAATCAATAACTCAGCACGAGAAAGGGTTGGACCGGTGACCTCAAGACTGTTTTCCCAAAGGTCCAGTGTCCTCTCTTTCAGCTAATCCATGGACTCTCTTCAGGAGCCATAATCTACCCCTGTTTTTTTTTTTTTTTTTTTTTTTCTGCAGATTCCCTACACATGACCCAAGCAAGGGGAGCCTTAACACATCCATCCGTCCTAGACTCTCCCCACCCTGGCGCTGTCCTCTGGGAGTCTCCTCCACACCACCCACGTGCAGAACTCCCCACTTCTGCGCCTGAAAGTGGCAAGCCGTGGGAAATCTCTGCAACCCACATAGGTAACCCAAGCAGGCAGCCCCCCTTCTGAACTCCCAAGCCCCCACTCCTAAAGAGCTTGGAAAGTTATTTACAGTCGGGGTTTATCTCTCCCAGCCCAAGGGCAGCTCCTTCGGGAAGGGACTGTTTTTCCCTCAACCCCACTCTTTCTCCGCTGCCTCTAGCAGGCACCACAGGAGAAGCAGCCGCTTCACAGGGAAACCAAGGGGGAAATTGCCTCCAGCGACCATTAATCCCGACAAGACACCCTGCACGCTTGCTCACAGCCTCCGGCGGTTCAGGAGCTCCCCAGGGAGCCTCCTATCTGATACCAGAGAGCCAGTACTAACTTTCCTGGCGGACGAGTACACCGAGGCCCCAGGAGGTAGAGCTGGAATGACACTTCCCCCCAAGGTCGCCCAGGTGGAGGGGTCGAAAATGTCATTGCAGACTTTTCAGGGGGCTGACGAACCTGGGCTGCCCCTTGTGTTCTGCACTGTGCACCCCCTCTGGATTGTGCCCCTTGGAGAGAATCTTTCCGAAATCCCTTTCTGGCCTTTGCGCAAGCCTGGCCTGGATGAGAAAATCCCCTCGTTCACTTCGCAAGCCCAGAGAGAGTAAGAACAGTATTCCACAAAGGAGGTGGCCGAAGCTTAAGAATCAGTGGTCCCCGACATCCAAGCCAAGTTGGCCTCGCAGATTTTGGTGCGCTCACCCAGCCTCTCCAGCCGCTTTCCCCATGGCCCATTGGAGTGAAGGCAGGGTCCTACTTACAGCCACTTGATGCCATAGCACACGCCAGTGTGGAGCGCCAGGGCGAAGAGCAGAGCCTCGCAGACCTGCGGCCGCGCCCTCATCGTCGCGCGCGCCCGGCGCTCTCGGGGGTCTCACCCTGCGGAAGCCGCTGCGAAGTCCGCCGTCTGCAGGCCGCCACTGCCGGTCCAGCGCGCACGCCGCCTGCAGTCGGGAAGAGCGGGGCGGCGGGTTAAGGCGGTGCGCTGGCGGGGAGGCGTTTTATTCAAATTACAAAGGAGGGGTCGGGCCGTGGAGGCCGAGCGAAGCAGGCGTCCGCTCCCGCCCCGCGCCGCCCGAGACCCGCCGGCGTCAGGCTTGGATTAGGTGAGAACGGAGCGCGGCCGAGGGCGTGTCTCCCAGGCCGGATCCAGGGCTATACCTCCCAGGAAGGTATAGCCCTGGAGCCGCAGAACGGAGGTGCTGGGGGAGACCCAGAAGAGAACCTGGAGAGGACCACAAGCCGCAGGCGACACCCACCCAAGACGCACACAGACAAACTGACGGAAGAGACCCCGCAAAAAGAGGAACGAGGATGCAGGGCCAAGGCAGCTGATTCGGGAAGGGATTTAGGCTATTAGAATCCACAGTATTGATTATTAGTTATTGCAGCTTTAGTGGTTCTATGTTTCATCCCGAGTTTCCCTTTTGCAGAGAAGTCTCCTAGTGTGATCGCCTTTGCTCCTCCCAGTCCTGGGATCAGTATTGTCACCCCCTCCATCTCAATCGAGGAAACCGGAGTCCAGAGATGGGAAAACGGCCCGGTTGATGCTGGACTGTTCAGCTATCTTGTCTACCTGTGCCTCGCAGGTCAGGTTGGGGAGAAAACAGAAGATTTGTCTTCTCTTGGCACCTACTTTTCAGTATGGGAAAGGGAAATTGGAAAAATGGAACGGTGGTGGATGCCCTTTACACACTGAAGGATCTGGAGAGGCTGAAGCGCCCCTTCGGACTCACTCGAGCGGACTAGGTAGTAGCTCCAGAGCTCCTTAGCGGAGCAGGGAAGTTCCAGGCCTGCAAGAGGTTGCTTGGGACCGCCAGGCGGCGAGCTAGGGCCGCGGAGGAGCCGCTACCCCGCCCGCTTGCAGACCGCGAAGCTGCTTTCTGAGGCTTGCCCTCCTCATCATTCTCACCTCATTAACTCCCTTCCCGGCTTCTTCCAAATTTACCAACACCTGGCGTTCGCCCCGAATATGCACAGCCCCTCTCCCCTTCCAAGGAGCAAAGACAAAGGGATTCCTCCCTAAAGGGTCCACGGAGTCTGAAGAAGGAGGTGCCAGACTTGGGGGGAGGTGCTGGCGGGGAGGTCGCTGGAACAGGGAAGAGCGGTTCTCATCTGGCTCTCTGAGCTTGGGCAAACCCTCAACCACCCCAGCATTAGTTTTTCCTTTTATAAAAACAAAGAACGGGATTTCAGCTTCCTGATCTTCGTCTATCCTCTCTCTGCCTGTGTCCACTATAACGCATACCTGTGTAGCCTGTGCACATGTATGTGTTTTGTACATGTGTGAACGCGCGCGGGCGCGCGCACACACACACACACACTGGGATTTGAGACGTCATAGTTTTCTGGGGCCTTCTGGCAGAATCAAGAGGAATTCAAGTAGAAAACCTTGAAATACTTTCCCTCTCCCATCCTCCACAGAGTCCCCCAGGTCCGAAGTGCTTGGCACAAACGAGTCTAGGCTGGGATCTCAGGGGAATTTTTGCTACAGTCCGACTCCTCCTCCCATCTCTTCGGTATCCAAATCTTTCCCTCACTATTGAAAGTTTACACACTTCCCCAAACCAGAAAAATATCTGCAGGATCGCGGCGGAGCGGGGGTGTGGGGGTTCAAAACCCCAGTCGTTGTCTCTTTGTTCCCTCCGTAAATGTGGGATCGCAGAAGGCGCCCAGAATTCCTGAGTGGGAAGCGAAGGGCAAGGGCTGGTCTCAGAAGGAAGCTCAAGGACTTACAGCGGGGAATCAGTGTCCAGCTCAACTCCCCTAGTAAGGGGTGACCCTGATCGCACAGGAGACAGGTACCCAGGCCTCCAGCTACTCCCTGCTCTTCCCAGCAGCTCCAGCGGCCCTAGACTTCCTCCGCCACTACAGCGCTCTGCTGAGGAAGCACTTTTGGGACTGGGCCTCTGGGTCCTGACATTATTCTTGTCCTGCCTAAGAAGGTCCAGGCCAGCAATGCGAGCCGCTGGGTCACCCTCTCAGCTTGCGCTCTGAGGGTCAAAGCGCATTCGACTTGGGGAGTCCCCGGCCCGCCAGGGGGCGCTAGCCTGGGTTCGAAGAAAGATCTGCCCCGGCCTCACACAGTGGGACTTCGGGCAAGTCCCCTCCTTTTCCTGGGTTCTAATGTTCCCATCTTGGATGAAGTGCAAAGTGACTTCCCTCTTGGCCCTGGTTATCTCATAAGACTTGTTTTGGTTAGCCCTGAAACAGACTACGCAACCTCTTCAGCCTGGGCTCCTAGCCTGCGTTGGGGACAGTCTCGTAAAGGGCCCGCGGAAAACAGCGGTGCTTATAGATAAAGAGAGAGTAACCCTTTCTTTTTCTTCTTGGACAAAAAGTCCAAGCTACTTAGCTTGCAGCAGTCGGAGGAACGAGCCTCCCGGGGTTGTGCAAACGCTGGACCCCAAAGGCACTTTAGCCCTGACCGCCAACAGGTGGTCCTAAGGCTTGGAGCGGTTGAAAGCTCTAGAAATTCCACTTTAGGTAGCCTCCCCGCTTGACCTAACCGGCGAGGATTTGCCAAACCTCTCCCAATCCCAATGTGCCATACTGGCCCAGGATTTGGTGCTGTGCGCCGGGACAATCTCCGCACCAGTATAACGCTCAAGCGGGCCGCTCCGGAAGCCTGGCCGCGAAGCTCTAAAAACGGAAAGGGTTAGACAGGGACTCCGAGCCACAGCTTCAAGGTTACCTGCGTGGCTGCGTGAGACCGGCTTTAAGCTCAGCCGAGATTCTATCAGGATCCTCTATGTTGCGCCAGGTCACCGCGGAGACGCGGTGTTTGGAAAGTAGAAAAGGGAGTGCGTGGAACTCTTGCCACCCGCTGGAGCCGGATCCTGCGTTCCCAAAGACCGTGAGGGACATGGAGGCACCTCAGTGCCACGGGTGGAAGATATGGGGCTGGTGGAACTCAGCCAGATGTTCGGAGCGGGAGTGACTCCAGATGTGACGCGGAGCTGGGGCAGGACTCTCCTCACTACCCCCCAACCTGGAGCTTAGGTCGGTAAACAAATTCACCCCACCCCTTCCCAGTTGCCTCTAGGTGCCCTTCTTACCACCACCGGAGAGCCCCACCTCCGGCACTGGTGGGAGCGGCGGACTTCTCGGTCTTTTGTCCCCCCCCCCCCACCGCCTCCTCACACACACACCCTCTGTCGCAGTATCCAAATCCCCCACCCCCGGGATGGCTCGGGCGTGACCTCATCAACCCGCAGACTGCGAGGGAGGGGACCGAGTCCTGGGATGGGGGACAAATCGAAAGAGCTGGGGGAAAACTGAAGGAACCGTGCAACCAACCCATCCGGTGACCCTCCTAGTCCCCTGGTCCCCGAGTCATTCCATCAGCTGTGCTCCGGCAAGCGGAGTTACTCGGAACGCTGCAAGGAGAGAGGTGAGGAAAAGAGCAACGAAGGCCACTTTGGTTTGCTTCCCCAGGAGTAGGTGCCCAATAGGGAGGTCTCGCGTTCAGTCGACCCTCTCCCTACCCTAGCGGGTCCCACTCCACGGCCACTGCTCACCTTCGGGGTACTCTCGTGGCGCTCCCGGCCGCCCTTGGGAACTGGGAATGCGGCCCGGCCTGCGGGAGCGGCGAGCACAGTCTCTGCCAGACGCCGCACAGCAGGGCGCAAGGGATCCTGGCACACGGGCGCTGAAGCCGGCTGCTCTCGGCTAAGCTCGTCTCTCCGGCCTGCGCGCTCACGGATCTACGGAACTCTCCCCTCTGCTTGCACGGTCTGCGGCGCCCGCCAGCCCGAGCGCTTTATAAGGCGCGGACCGCCGCTTTGATCCGCCCACGTCAGCGCGCCGAATCCCCACCCGGTGGCTCCCGCGGGGCGGGGGCGGGGTCCACATGACGCCTCGGACCCGCGGCGCCCGCCCGGCGCTCCGGGACACTTCGCACCCTATTGCAGTATGGAAGGGAACTTGCTCTCCACAGGCAGCGTTGAAAGCGTGCCTGCTGTGTGCCAGCGGAGCGCCGGGGCGCGCGAGAGGCCCACCTCGAAAGCTTAAAATAACCAGCTAAGATCCTAAACCAGCCAGAGGGTCTATCTTGGGTCACAGTGCGGAACCCGGTGTCTCAAAGCGCTCTTACTTGCAGCAGGAGTTGGGGGTCCTGAGTCCTGTGCTTCTGTCGTAGCCCTGATCCTGGAAGGTTCGTGGGGCCAACTTTCTAGGCAGCTCAGAGGGGCGCTCGCTTCTAGGAGATGCTGGGGCTCTGCTATGTGAGGCACATTGTAAACAAACTCCAAGTCGACTTAGACTGCGGCTTGATTGCAGGGGAGTCTTGTGGGCAACTCCACCCAGCGGTCCAGTCCGTAGGGGCTGGGTCCCGGCGGAGGACCAGGTTTCAGAAACTAAACGGCACTGGAGAGGACTTCCCCTGAGATGTAACCCTGTCTCCCAGAGCTGTCTGTTAGACTTTTCCTGTTCATTGCAGCTGCAAATGAAGCGTCTTTCACAGGTTTCACCGGGGTAACACACATGCATACCCAAACACACGCCCAAAGGTGTGTATGGGGTGCCCACAATCCATAATGGCCCTGCCCTCTTGCACCCTGGGCTGGGGCAAGCCATCACAATGGCTACAAACATACTCTCAGGAGATACCTGTACATATCCCATGCCCACTTGCTCAGTAGCCCATGGGTGTGGAGTAGTCATATGCACGCCATTAGATTGGCACTCGACACTGACAGCCCTCGAACCGTTCATGCACAAACATACAAGTTGTTTAAATGTCCCTGTATTTAACTGTCTTGCCCACAAGACAGGAATAACAGAACCCAAAAAAAAAAAAAAAAAAAAAAAAAAAAAAAAAAAGAAACCATCTATACTCTCTAGTCAGGATTAACACCCAGACTGGAAAGCTAAGGCTCAAAAAGAAGGTTGCTGGAAAGCCTGGAGCTAATGCCAGACCCAGATATCCCCTGCCCAGGGTCAGTATAGCAGGGCCTGTGGTAAGCAGGTGGGAGGGGTAGACTCCCTGGACTCCGCGGGACTGAAGGAGGCCAGGGGTCAATTCCAGGAACTCCCATGGCCTCGCTGTAGCCCTCCTAACTGTGCGTCTCTACCTGGTGGGTGGAGAACAGGGCACAGCTCAGGTGGGACATTTTGTCTAGGCGGGATGGAGAAGTGATAAGGAAAAGATGCCAAAGGCTTGAATTGAGAGTCAGAGGGATCTGGACCCAGCCTACCACCCCTCCCCCCCCCTCCCCAGTCTCCAATTGCTAAAATAAGGAGTGTTCTCAAAGAGGCTCCTTTGGCTCTCCTTGGGAGAAGGTTGCTTATCATCTTCAGTGCCTATTAACTTTTTATCTACTCTTTCCATCCCCCTTCTCTGTCTAACTTTCCCCAAGAGTCCTTCTCTGCCAGGCCTGGGCTGGATACCTAGGGTTTGGGCTCTAATTCAGTGGGGACAAGACTGTCGCCCTGGCAAGGCAGAGCAGGACAAGATATCACACTCTTGCTGCTGGGAGCACTCACTCACCCTGCCCCTCTCAGTAAGTCAAGATAGCATTTCAGAGGGCTTCCTTCCGGTCACACTTTTCCAGCCCCACCCTGCATGTGCCTTACCCAGGGAGGCACTAACCGTAGTTCTTTCTGTCGTGCTGAACCCCCACCACCGCTGGCCCCCTCTACTCACTTCTGCTTCCTTCCCTGAAGGCTAAAGTCTTGGTGGGGATCGTGGGGGCCAGATGGCTGATTCCAGGAACCCCCAGGTAGGGGCCAGGAGAGCTAGTTACAGTGAACTCAGCACTGGTTTGCTCTCTCTGAGCCCCAGCCCTGGGTGAGAGCTAGGTAACCTCCACAGTCCTCTGGCCCGAGAACCCAAGTCCTAATTCAGATCTATAGCAAAAGAGGGGAGGGAGGGGAGAGAAGAAAGAGAGGGGTGGAGAGAGGAAGGAGAGCTTACACTGCAGCTTCTCTCTCTCTCTCTCTCTCTCTCTCTCTCTCTCTCTCTCTCTCTCTCCTGATACCCAGAGATTCCTGATCTTAGATGAAACTGAGAGAAACCTTCACTATCGTTTCCCAGAGGGATGCAGAGGTGTCCTGCTCTGCCTGGCTGACAGTCTCATCTCCGTTGAATTGAGAAAGTCTTGTCTGGGGGCGCATTGGTTTGAGCTGAAGGGTCTAGTCTGGCTGCCCACTGCCCTAGGCTTAGCATGCCTGGAGGCTAAACCCTAGGCAAAGGGAGGCTACTAAGTAACCATTGTGTCGCCAAAGCCCCTAGGCCTGGTGCTCACACTTTCCTCTGCTTACCCGCTGGGGACTCTGAGGAAGTGGTTCAGCCACCAAGTTCCTTGCCTTTATCATTTGCACCACAGGAAACACAAGCCTCCCCCTAAAGCTTCTGGAGGATAATGGATAGAAAGGGCTTGTGTACACCTTTACTGCGTGTGAGCCACTGCACACACCTCCGAGGCCTGTCCTCTGTCTCAGACGCAGCCCTGGCTCTCTGCATGTGAGCCCACCAAGCCCCAGGCCTGCGAGAGGTTGTGCAATAGACCGGCAAACCTGGTTCTGCTCACCGCCTGGGAGGGGCCTGTCCTCCCCCTCCTCCTCCTCCTCAGGGCCGCAGGGGAGGTGTTGTTATTCTACAGCACCCAGGGAGAGGGTGGGGAGAGGCTGCTTTCCTGGGTGCACATAAGGAAACACCACAGGTCATGTCTGCTGAGGCGTCTCTTCTGAAGGGCTGCTTTCAGTTCCCATTGTTGAGTGGCCCTGGTGTTCCTCAGGCCTCTGAAACTCCAGGAGAGAAACCGAACCTCAGCTAGTGCACCTGCAAGGGGAGCAGCCAGTGGCCTGGAGGAAGAGCTGTACCTTCATTCTCTTCACTGAAGCCACCCAACTTCAGCCTGGCCCTTGCTGTGACAGCCCCAGGTAGAAGCCTTTCCTCTCCTGATTCTGTGTCAGTACCAGAGAAGGGGCTGGTTGACTGCTTGGGTCATGTTTCCTTTGAGTGACAACCGGTAAGAGGATGCTGGGAAGGACCAGAAGAGAACCAAGGAGCAGGGAGCCACCAGGCATGCATCTGGGTGCAGTTTCTTCTTTCATCCAGCTTCTATTCCCCTCCTTGGAATGCAAGCCAGTGTCGCAACCTGGGACCAACCTAAAGATGCAGAGCCGAGGCACAGGCTAGAGGGCTAAGGACTGAGCTGAAGGAAGCCTCTCCTCCCTGACATTGTTTTCTCAGCTATCACAGCCACGAGAAGGCTGACTTACACACCCTGCCACAGGAGAAGTCTGTCCTTCCACCCTTGATCTGGGCTGGCCCATTACTGTTTGTCTAGTGTGACCAAGGCAAGTTGCAATTCCGTCAGGCTTCAAGTCCTAGAAGGTTCCCTCTCAGCTCCCAGGACAGGGGTGGGCAGCGGGTAAGGAGATTAAGGATATGAGTTCAAATCCTCAGCATCCGTGTATAAAGCTGGGTGGGTAGCGTGCGTCCCTAACTCAGCTGTTGGGAACTAAGACAGGAGGATTGCTGAGGTTTGCTGGCTGCCAGCCTAGGTTCAAATGAGAGACCCTGACGCAAAGGAACAGGGCAGAGTGACACGTAGTGGCCTCTGTGTGCACACGCACACTCACCACACACACACACACACACACACACACACACACAGAGTGAGCAAGCCAAAATATGCAATTATTACGTAATGTTACTTCCCAGTCTCAGCATCTCAGAAGTGAGCCCCTCTCATGGCCCTAAGGTGGTCAGAAGTCCGAGAGGGACATGGGACACGGGACAAGTGGTGCCTTTGTCTCAGCCCCTGCTTCATCCCTGTGTGACATCAGAGTCAGACAGGATCAGTTCCTCCACAGGGCCACATGAAAGAGTCAACATCCCTCAGCCAGCCTTGCTCACCAATCCCAGAGGCAGGATCCCCCACCTTCCACTGTTCAGTGCAATCTCTACTATTATGGGATGGCTCTGTCTGCAAGAGGACCCTCATCCCTTCTAGAGCAAACCCCATAAGTGCTGAAGACACTGGCTCTCTTCCTAGGATCCCCTTTACAATGGGACAACATTGGGCATCATAGGGGTTTCTGACCTGGGCAAAGTATCACAATTTTGCTAACAGCACGTATTTACATGGTCATGTGCCTCAATCTCCACACAGCCAGTATGTTCACTAGGGCCTAAGCCCGGGGGGGGGGGGGCTCTGCCTTGTTCTGAACTTCAGCCACGCCAGCTGTCTCTGTATGGCTCACCCTCGTGCCTGAGTCTTGGGTCTCAGCTGGAAAATGGGAATGAATTTTACCACCTAGGGGGTGCAATAGGGCCTAGGCAAGATGATGGATGTGAAATGCAGGGCCGTAGCAGCTCCCTGATAAAGGCAAGTTCCTCTTCTGCCAGGTACATAAACTATTCCAGATGGGAAACTTGCCGGTTTATATGTAGGTGGGAGAGGAGCTGTCAGCGAGCTAGTGGGAGAGGGGTGGCCATGGGGGGGGATGGGGGAGTTACAGACAAGATGGGGAAGCGTGGTGTCAGGGAAGGGCGAATCCATAGCTCAAGCTGCCAGTCTGTCTGAAGAGGAGTGGGAGTCCTTCCGTCGCCAGGCTCGTGGGGCTGGGCCAGCCACAGGAGACAGGGAGGCCTCCAGACAGAGGGGCAAGGTCAGGTACAGTTGGCCTCTGGTCTGGAGCAGGCAGGTCCAAGAGTCTTGTACCTGGGGAAGGCATGGGACAGCTGGTATAGATGGCCACACTTGTGGGAAGCAGGCTCGCTCTTGGCCTTCTAGCCTAGAGCCTTCACTCTGTATCTTTAGGCTTCCTGATGGGAAGAAGTGGGGAAGTGAAAAATGCAGCCAGAGAGAAGGATAGACCAATAAATCAGAATGTGGGCTAACCTTACCTACATGGTAGGGAAAGGGTAGATGAGAGTATGGGCTAACCTTACCTACATGGTGGAGAAAGGGTAGATCAGAGTGTGGGCTAACCTTACCTACCTGGTGGGGAAGGGTAGATTAGCGCATGGGCTAACATTAACTTTTTCTTCTTTTTCCTTTTTTGGTTTTGTTTTGTTTGTTTATTTTTTGTTTTGTTTTGAGACAGGGTTGCCCTGACTGTCCTTGAACTCACTCTGTAGACCAAGCTGTCCTTGAACTCAGAGCTGCGCCAGCTCTGCCTCCCAAGTGCTGGGAAGAGGCGTGTGTGCCTCCACCGTCCTGGGAGTTCACAGTTTCTGAACTCTGCCACGGTTACAGGCCCCTGTGAGCCTTCAGGCTGCTTTGAGAGGAATGAGTGCTAGGTAGACACGATTAGTCCTGTTCTTAAGATGGAGAGACACAGGCCAGGCAGGAGAAGTGATATGCCCTAGACCAGTGGCAGATGCGTGACTTTAGCTGGGCTGGAATCTAGGCTTCCTGCCTCTCACTCCCACCCTCTCTGTCCCTAGAACTGAGGATTGGCCAAGACATTCGCCCAGGACTCGGTGATTTGAGCCAGAGAGAGGCTGACAGCCGTCAGCAGACAGCACTTAACCCAGATTGACAATTTAATTGTGCAAATGTGGATGAGGCACAGTTGCATGCAAGGAAATCCAGACGGTCTGGGCCTCTGGGGATCCTCCACCGGCACCCCAGTTGCTGGGGAAACAGGAGGAGGTGGGGTGATGTCACCAGATGTAGCTCAAGCATGGGGGTTGGGCCTCTCCTTCAGGGCTGTGGGCCTAGCTTCAGGCTCTTACCCTCAGGTATAATCCTGTTCCTTACAGTTGGGGTTCATGGAGCTCCAGGGGGTTGCAGTGACGTGCTTAGGTCACAGGGGCAATCAGAGCCGCATGGAGCCTGGTCCAGGCAGTCCGTAGACACATTGAGAACAAGAATAGGCCAATCACCTGTGAGGACCCATGCCCAGCTCACTGCCTTACAAAAAACCAGATGTGTGTAACTGTGGTGAGGGCTGCTTGGTTCCTCTGCAAAACAAAGGCTATCTGGGGTGAGGCGGTGATACTGTCAAATTCACAGGAGCCTTAAATGAGCAAGAACCCTGGGTTGCCACTCAGCAACTCTCGCTGGCTGAGGGGGCACTGAGCTCAGAAAGGGCAGATTGCCAGACCAGTCACCCAGAAGGTTGGGGAGGCACTGGGCTGTCAGCAATCTACTTCATTTTTGGAACCCACAGAGAAGAAACGGCGCAGAGCTCAGGACAGGTAGGTAGTTCCACTTGCTGCTATCACCAGGAAGCTCCCATTGTCTGAAGCATTTTCCCAGAATCCCCAGCTTCTCACATGTGAGGGAATATGAACCCCCCCACAGCATAAGTAGCCATGGTCCTTAGCCATGCCCTCTTCTACATCAGTCTCTCTCTCTCTCTCTCTCTCTCTCTCTCTCTCTCTCTCTCTCTCTTTCTCTCTTCCAAGTCAGGATTTCTCTGTGTAACAGTTCTGGTTGTCCCAGAACTCACTTTGTAGACCATACTGGCCTCAAACTCACAGAGATCTGCCTGCCTCTGCCTCCTGAGTACTGGGATTAACGTGTGTCACCACTGCCCACCTACCTCCACTGTTTTCAACTCCATGAAAATTAATTTTATTCTGCAGTTCAGAAAACTGAGGCTCAAGAGCCATTGCTCACTTGCACCCAGCCAGAAAGAAAAAAAAAAAAAACCTGGATCTTAAGCCCAGATCCCTTGCCCTCCAAACACCATAACTACCTTCTTTTCTGGCTGGTAGGGTAATCGGCAGTGCCCTCGATACTCAGGGCAGGAGGTGGCGATTGTGTGCCTTCCTCTTGTTTCTGTTGACAAAGGTACCCTACCTCCTACCCACCCTCATCTTCTGAGTGTCGGGCTGAGGAGAAGTGCCAGCCACAGAGCCCAGGACCCTGACAGAAGGCCAGGTTTTCTAGAGAATTCTCTATTTCTAGCTACATAACTGGTCTAGGAGGAGTATGTGACCCAGAAGGAACACACTGAGCAATCTACCTGGGGTAGCGCACGTGAATCTGGGAGGAGCGTTCAGCTCAGCGCTTCCTCTCAGGTGAAGCAGAGAAAGAAGGGGGAAGAGAAGAACCAGGTGAGGAAGGGAGCTCATTGGAGGTCCTGAGAATTTCCCCAGGTCTCCTCCCCTGGGTCTCACCCAATGAGGGTCTCTGTCCTCTGCCCATGGGTGCAGTCCTGCCTGAGGCTCTATGTGTGCCAGGGGCTAGGCTCTCCCTACAGGAGCAAAGGATCCAATCCTCTAGGAACTGACGGTCGGAGGTGGAGATGGGTGTGGGCAGTTCTGGGCTCAGGTCACTGCTTGCTCTCTGGGCTGTAATCGCCTCTCTTTAACTTGATGGCACCAGTCTTGGTGTGCTAAAGATTCCCCAAGACCTATACAACTACCATTAAAAACTGATGCGTGACTTCCTCATCACTTCCACCCCACCATCCTCTGGAACCCCCCACACTTGTTAGTAGCGACTCCCCAATACGAGCCACCATCCCAAACTCTTAAAAGCATTATTTTCTTTGAAACAAAACTTTATGGATTTTTCTCCTCTGGACACTTTGAGCTCATGTTGTAATTTCCCCACGTAGCCACGCATGTGGACATTCCATTTCTTCATGTGATGGATGTCACTCCGCCGCACTCCGCCGCACTCTGCCGCACGGATACCCTGCCTTCTGTTTATCCGTTCAGCAGCTGAGTGGGCACCTGGACTGTTTCCCCTTCTGGGCCATTACAGATAATGTCGCTACAGACGTTCATGTGCAAACATCTGTAGGAGATATATGTCTTCGGTTCTTTGGTGTATGTACCTAGGAATGGAATTGCTAGATGATACGGTAACTCTGCAGGACTTTGGGAAAGCTGCCAAACAGTCTTTTTTCACATTTCTATCAGCAATGCATGAGAGATCCAGTTTCTCAGCAGCCTTGACAAAGCTTGCCGTTTTCCGTTGTTTTTATTATAGCCGTCTTAGTGTAAAGAGGAATCTCATTGCTTTTTAAACTGTATTCTGAGACAGGGCCATCTGGAGCCCAAGCTAGCCTCAACACAGAGCCAAGAATGACCTTGGACTTCTGATCCTCCGGGCCTCGGCCTCCCAAGTGCTAAGATCACAGGTGTGCTGCCCTGAGGATCAAACTCAGGACTGTTGTGTGAGTACCAGCCAAGCACTCAACAACTGAGCCGCTTCCCAGCTCTGCCCTGTAGTTCTGATTTGTATTTCCCCGATGACAAATGCAAATGCGCCTCAATCTATATGATAATCGGCTGTTTCTATATCTTCTTTGGAGAAATGTTTATTCAAATTGTTTTTGTTTTTTGAGACAGGGTTTCTCTGTGTAAGTCCTGGCTGTCCAGGAACTTGCTCTGTAGATCAGGCAGGCCTCCTGAGCCTGGGATTAAAGACATGTGCCATCACCAACCGGCTCAAATGTTCTTTTTCCATGTAAAATATTGGGTAATCAGCAAGGTGTGATTGGTACAGGCTTACAATGCTAACAACACTCAGCAAGTGGAAACGGGAGGATTCGAAGTTCAAGGCCACCCTCGTCCTTGGAGGTCAGCCTGGAAGGCATAAAACTTTTGATCACTTCCACAGACTCTGAGATGTTTAGGAAGGGCTCAAGACCCTGTCTTCCTGTTTCTGGCCCCCACTTGGGCTTGCATCAGGACCCAGGTTGGGTTGAACGGTTCACTGTAACACCAGGAACAGCTGTGGTCAATCACCAGAGCCAGAACTAGAGGAACACTGGGCGTCAGGAACCCTCCTCAGAGGCTTCCCCAGGGAGCCGGAGGCACCCCAAATATCAACCTCCTTCTAGGCCGTCTTCTCCAATCAATCACGTTAAAAAAAAATGTAGGGAGAGGCTGGGGTGTAGCTCACTTGGTGGAATGCTTACCTAGTCGACATTAAGCCCTGGGTTCAAGCCCCAGCACTGCACACCTGCAATCCCAGCACTTAAGAGGTAAAGGCAAGAAGATCAGAAGTTCAAGGTCATCCTTGGCTCTGTAGCCAGTTGGAGGAGACCAGAAGGAGATACATGAAGCCCTGTCTCCAAAAAGAAAAAAAAAATCTTGTTAAGTGTACAATTCACTTAAGTTTATTCAGAGTTGTACAGAAATCCTTCCTATCATCTTAATGAGAGGGAAACTGAGCCCAGAGAAGAGCAGGCCTTTCCCTGGGTCTCATGACTGGCTGGTTAGTCAGCAACAAGTTAGAGCAAAGTCCTCCAACACCCCGTCTGTGATGTTCAGAGGGCACAGGCTCGGTTGACAGGCACACTCTGTGCCGTACCCTGGCCATGAGAAGTGTCTAGTGCAGGCTGCTGAGTGGGGTCAACTAGATGGGTGTGATTGTCTGATCCATCAGTCAGGTCCTCAGACTGTCCCCCTGACTGTCCCTCTGGCTGTCCCCCTGACTGTCTCCCTGACTGTCTCCCTGACTGTCCCTGACTGTTCCCCTGACTGTCCCTCTGACTGTCCCCCTGACTATCCCTCTGGCTGGCCCTCTGGCTGGCCCTCTGACTGTCCCCCTGACTGTCCCCCTGACTATCCCTGACTGTCCCTCTGGCTGTTCCTCTGACTGTCCCCCTGACTGTCCCCCTGACTGTCCCTCTGACTATCCCTCTGGCTGTCCCCCTGACTGGCCCTCTGACTGTCCCCCTGACTGTCCCTCTGACTGTTCTTCTGGATGTTCCCCTGACTGTCCCCCTGACTGTTCCTCTGACTGTCCCCCTGACTGTCCCTCTGGCTGTTCCTCTGACTGTCCCCCTGACTGCCCCCCTGACTGTCCCCCCGACTGTCCCTCTGACTATCCCTCTGGCTGTCCCCCTGACTGTCCCCCTGGCTGTCCCTCTGGCTGTCCCCCTGACTGTCCCCCTGGCTGTCCCTCTGGCTGTCCCTCTGGCTGTCCCCCTGACTGTCCCTCTGACTGTCCCTCTGGCTGTCTCCCTGACTGTCCCTCTGGCTGTTCCTCTGACTGTCCCCCTGACTGTCCCTCTGACTGTCCCCCTGACTGTCCCTCTGACTGTCCCCCTGACTGTCCCTCTGACTGTCCCCCTGACTGTCCCTCTGACTATCCCTCTGGCTGTCCCCCTGACTGTCCCTGGCTGTCCCTCTGGCTGTCCCCCTGACTGTCCCTGACTGTCCCTCTGGCTGTCCCCCTGACTGTCCCTCTGACTATCCCTCTGGCTGTCCCTCTGGCTGTCCCTCTGGCTGTCCCCCGCCCCTCCTCCAGATGGAGTTTCATTTACAGCCCAGAACACAGTCTACCCGATGTATTGGAGCATAGCGTGCCCTACAAAGGGGCCTGTCAGAGGGCTGATTCCCACTGCAATGGTATTGGTAGGGAAGGCCACTAGGAGGTGGGTCACCACCTTCATAAACAGATGTATGTTTTTCCTAATAAATTAGACCAGTTCTCACAAGAGGGCGTTCCGTCTCTCCAAGCTGGATGATAAGTCAGCCCACCCTCGGCCCTGTCTCACGCTTCCTTCTGCACGTGCCCACTTGGTCTTTCCATTTCTTCACCATCAATAGATGAAACACAAAGCCCTCATCAGAAGCTGACTAGACGTGGCTACCATCAAATCTTGGGCATTTAAGATCATGAGTACATTAAGCCTCTTTATTACCTCTGGTGTTGTAACAGCAGCCTTAGAGACACCTTCATGATCAGTCTATTCTTTGTCTCCTCCATCGCATTCTAGTTCCGAGAGGTTTCTTTGACAATGCTTGGGGGAGAGAAGGTGTTTGGTAAATAGTGTTGAATGGATGAATATTTGGCTGGTATTGTGCTGTCTTGGGGCAGAGTTCTGTTGAACTGTTATGCTTGTTTTATGGGTATTAGCTGAGGTTGAGAGAGCCTGCCTGGACCCTAAAGGCCACCATTTTCCCTAACCTTGGCGTTGTTAGAGGAAACTGGAAGAGTCAGGGTGGTTTGAGGAAAGGAGGGGACAAGCTTCTGGATTTTGCCACTGTGATTAGGACCCCAGGAACTAGAGGTTTCTTGGGTCTTGTCTCCAGCCTATTCATTTTCTGTGTAAATTCCTGCAGTGATTTAGCTTACATTCCACATCTCAGCCAAAATGGAAAAAAGAAAAAAAAAAGCATTGCTCATTTTTTAAACGGCTTTGGCTTTGTGAGTACCACATGAGCCCCAAGGCCCTCTGGGGAACATTAGTGACACTTCGTGTGGATAGCTAGGCCAGGGTCCACTCATCTCCAGAGCTTGTGAGCATACAGCAGACAGTGACTCGATCAGCAAGCCTGGGCCCAGACCCCTGAGCCAGGAAGAAGCCAGGGGCAGCAGGAGTTGCCTCAAGATACCTCATACTGTATCCACGGGTCCTGGATGGCTGCCTTCCTGGGGCTCTATGCAGACCTGATACACATCACAGGCACTCTGGTCTGAGCCTCTCCAGAGTGGTGTGATACCCTGCCCGCAGGCAAACCTCAGAGCAGGAGGACAGCCCTGTCGCCCGACTGTAAGTCTTACTTGAGAAGCCACGGCTGAGCGACTGGGACTGGCTAGGCAGAAACCACCTGATGGAACCCAATCCTTTACATTTGAGGAAACAGGCTCAGGGAGGGGCAGGGTCACACAGCCAGTCCACAGAGCAGGCAGGGGGCCTGGACACAGTCTTTGGATTAGCAGCCAGGAGTATTTCTTATAATATCTTGCATGTAAACAGTTCTGTTTGGGTGGAAAGTCTGCTGTTCCTAAAGACACCAGACCTTCCCAGAATCTGGTCTAAGGTAGTCTTCCAGGATCTGCTGTCAAGGATTGGTCCTCATGGAACAGCTGTTGGCAAAAAAAAAAAAAGGGGGAGCTATTGATTATGGCTGGGGTCGAGAGGGGGTGGTTTAGATCTGGGGGTGGGGGGAGGGATGGAGCAAGAAAGGATAGGGGAAATGGGGGGCGTATCAGGAAAACTAACCAAAGGCATGTTTTCATATTTACAACCGTCTGTATTTTCTACCGTCCTCTGGTTAGTTTTTATATTTGAAAGTGATCAAGTGTTTGATTTGTTTGATCAAGTGGTCTGTTTAGAGTGGGCCTGCTTTGACTGTGTCGATCAGAGGAAGATGTCTTGGAAGTTCAACGAATCAAAGACTCCCCAGTTCTGAGACACACGGTAGCCTGTGCTTGAGGGACCCTCACCGTTTAAAGACAAAAGGCAACAACTGAGGAGCAGGGCATCCAGAGCAGAACCAAGGCTCGGGAAAAGTCACTTTGGTCACACGCATGCCCTTAGCCCCAAAGGCCAGCTGTACTGTCTGGGAGATGTGTCCTCCCCAGTGCCCTCAGCGGGTCTCCGTGAGGAGGTTGTGTCACCAAGGTTGAGTCCAGGCTCACCAAGCCGTAGCTTCTCAGAGACGTGGGTCCCAAGAGGGAACGGGGCCGGGGTGGGGCTGCCTGAAGTCAGGGTAATGTTGGGACCAGCCTGCCTGACCCGTGAGGTGCTGAGAGAGACCAGTGTCAGGACTGCCAGTAGGGGCCACACTCCAGTCACACTTGTCCGTCACCAGGACCTGCCACCCAGAGAAAAGGTTAGTTAATGTGTGTACAGCATTTAAAACCCACCCTGGCACAATAATACAAATGTCCTCACTGAAAGTTGGCTGCGGTCTATGGCAGAGAAGGGTAGGGTGTGGGTCCTGAAGAGAAGCCATTGGCTCCTGGATCATGTACCTTGCTGGAAGCCCTCCTTCTGGAAGGTTCCATTCGTGCCTGCCCTGCCTCTGACCAGCTTAATCATCTGTGCCACACTCAGGCACCGAAAACCCCAAGTTGACAATTCTGAGCAATGGGGTCAATTTCTGGCCTTCCCCTCTTGGCTTCCCTATGACATCCAGGGCTGAATGGAATCATAGCTCCCTTCCTCTGACATCCCCCCCCCCCTACCGAATTACCTATTGTTTACCTCCCAGGAGTACTAAGCTAGACCTCAGGGGCTCCCAAAAATTCAGAATGCCAAATCCTGTGTGTACACTTTGCCTTCTCCTCTTCCAGTGATGAACACAAGGGGCCACTGAGGTTCAGAGACAGTACCCAACTCCTGCTCCCTGGCTGTATAGCTAGCTGGTGAGCCACTTTCAGGGGGAGCTGGGCCAGGTCTGGGGTTCTCCCCCAGCCTCCTGTGCTCCGCCTACCGCCTACCCCCCCCCCCGTGTCCCCAGAGGCCCCTCTGGAGATGCTGCCTCACCCCCCACCTTCGTGGCACCCCTCACCTGGTCTTCGTTTGCATCCTTCGCCATCTCTGACTGGGGGTAATTCTTGCCAAGCCAAGCGGGGTCAACCCCCAGGGAGCCGGCGGCTAACGAACTTCAGATGTTCTCAGCCTGGACACAGCCGGTCCTCAAACACAGCGCTGATTGCAGAAGCCTGGCCTGGCCTGGTCAGTGTGCTGTGGTGTGGTGAGGTGTGGTACAGTGTGGTAGGGCCAGTGCTTTCCGACACAGGTAACCAAGTTCCTGCTGGGACACAGCAGGAGCCTCTGTTTTAACCCCCAAAACCTCCCTGGAGCCTCAGTGCCCAGAAGGTGGGAAGAAGAGCAAGGGGGCTGGAAGGCCAAATGCACTTGGCTCATTGAGCAGCTTGGTTTTTCCTTTTGAACTTTTTCTGGACTTGGAGTTGGCATTTTCCCCAAGAGACCAGAAGACAGAGAGGAGGAGGGGTGGTTGACTTGCCTGTCTGCCGATCTGTGCACCTATGGGTGTGACAAACATCACTGTTCCTGTGGATCTACAACTACCATCCTTCTGTTTATAGGAGAAGAAACAGAGGTTTGGAAGAGGTTTGGAGAGAGTTCCGGCTCCCCGCGACAGCCCACTCTGTGTGCTATAGAAAGTGAGACATTTCAAAAGCCCAGGATGGTGCTTTGAGAAGGGTGGAGTTGTCATTCCCGGGGTTCCAGACACTGAGGCTGGGGTTGCAGCTGACTCACGCCTCAGTCTTGACCTGGCAGGGGTCATCGGCTCACTCACAGGTGAGGTAATGCCACCTGCAACGCCACTTTCTCAGCCATGCCCAGACTGTGATCCACCACTGGGGGCTTTGTCCCACCCGACTGGGAAGAGCTCAGACTCTAGAACCTGCTTTTTAGCTGTGCAAACCTGCTGGGTTCCTTTGCCTCTGTACACCTCCATCCCCTTAGTTTCTCATGAGGTCATCTGTGTGGTCCACTGAGTTAATATTTGTATAGGGCTAAAAGGATGCCTGGCCCTAGCTCACAACCGGTCTGTGTGTTAGCCACTATTATGCTTAACCTTGTAGAAACTGAGGCAGTGCAGCACCAGAGTCTCAACTTCAGCTTCCAGTTGGACCCCTGGGGCAGGTTGTTGAAGTCTGGAGACCTGGGTTCCACTCCCGGCATTTCTGCTTATTAGTCTGGATCGGTACCTGAGAATATGCAATTCCAGGTAATGCCGCTGTCTGGGGACCTGCTGCTCTAGGGGACTTGGCTGTGCTAATGGGGGTAATTTGGAGCATGAGTAGGCCATGAGAGATGACAGTGAGCGTGAAGGGTGTTGATGAGTCCACAGCACCTAATTCTGAATTTCTTCCCAACTCCTTGCAGGACAGAACTTAGGTTGTTTCCCCTTTGTATACTGGGCTGGGTTCTTCCATAAAACAGGGGCCACTAGCAATCCTTCCTCCAGGGCTGTGTCTGGACAACTCAAAGCCTTGCACATTGACATCCGCAATGGCAGACCATGCAACACTGTGACAAAGATGGTTGCATGGGTGGAAGGTGCTAGGTTGAGATGCTACCACCGTCACTAACTGCAGTCCACACCTTGGGTTTATTCCTGTTTTATTCCTGATTCCCTGAACCCAAGCTGGGATGGTCACTGCCACACTGTCCCCCACTCCCTGCGGCAAGAGTGGGCAGGATGCTTACTCCGGCCACAGGCTGCATAAAGGGGCCTGTGTCCTGGTCACTCACCTCCCACCGTGCATCCAGCGGTTTTCTATTTCAGTTGCTGTAAAAATATCACCTTTGATCTCAGCTTGTGGTGAAGGAGAAGATGAAGAAGAAGAGGAGGAAGAGAACCACCGATGGGCTGTTTTCCTTCTCCCCACTCTTACACCCTC
>NW_026067967.1:7197308-7302308 GCF_014885135.2 Alexandromys fortis | reverse complement strand
CACACAGCCCGTGATCCCTCCCTCAGGGAAGACTGTGGCCAATTCCTCTCTGTGTCTTCTGGGCCAAGCTTAGTGCTGTGAAAAGGTTGCTGGGAACTGGGAAAGACTTGAATGTGTGCCCGGCTCCATCCCTGGGTGATTGGGTAGATGGTTGCTCCTGCCTGAGTCTTGTTTCCTCTTTGTGGTCTCTGCCTCTCCCTCCTAGCCCTGTGGGCAGGAGACGCTTTGCAGAGGTGACATCAAGAGCCTTCAGATAGTGTTCACGTGGCCTTCTCTGGGACCTTTCCTTCTCCGGGATAGCCCGATGGGCCTGGGGTTCCTCCCGGTCCTGCCTCAATAGAGCCCTTGGCTCCAATACATGGAAGCCTGGTATGTGGAGGGCCTCTGTCTCTTCTGAACGAGGCCTTGGCAGGCCCAGGCTGGGACCTAGGAGTCAGGACTCCAGACTTCCCGGAGCCAAGAAGGGAGCGGCTGGGGCTGGGTTCAGCCTGGAGCCCCACAGAGGTCCAAGCTCTTATCCTACCAATCGATCCCTGAAAAAAGTCAAGCCAGGCTAAAGGGTCCTAGATATAGGTGCCCGCCAAGGGGCTGTGGGTAAGCCCTGCTGTCCTTCCTGAACCTGCTGGGCCACCGTACTTCTCCCTGCCATTGGGAGAAGAGGACAGGTGCACGCACCACGGGCGGGGCGGGCGCTCACCCAGCTCCGGCCACGCTGCCTCCTATCACTGGGTTCCTGACTTTGCAAGATGCATTGGGTCATGAGTGTGTCCTGACTTGAGGTGGCCAGAATATGAAGCAAGCTAGGTCACACCATCAAGAAATGCTGTTCCGCCAGCCCCAGCACTGCGTTCAGGGTCCAGCACCTAGGGCGTTGAGTAATCTCCCACCAGCTGCTGCCCTGTTCCCGTCTTCTCACCCAGTGGTTGATGGAGCAGAGGTGTGATTGGGCCAGGGAGATATAGCTGGGCGTGGACAGGGAACCGCCAGCTTCAGTAGGTCACGCTTCTCAGCACGTGGAGAGTGCAGGCTTGGGAGGCCTATAGTCATGGGATGTCTGCCGTGGAGAGAGGCGGTCTAGCGGGGCGAAGACAGATCTATCTGCTGTCACAAAGGCTCTGGTGAAGTGCGTGGGACAAAGCACAGGGCCCCACCCTTAGGAGAGGATCTATGTGGGCTGGTGCTATGTCCTAAACGAGTTTCAGGAGCAGTGTGTATTCTTAGATACAGGCTCTAAGCAAAGGAAAGTGGCGTCCTGCCTTGCTTTGCCCTGTCCTAGCCCCATTCTTAGGTGCTGCTGGGCTCACGCCATCCGCGGCCTCCCACCGTTGCCGACCAGTTCTTCACTGATTTCTCCCAAGGGTGGCCCTTCTGAAGCCCTCACGAGCCCCAGGTCCTGTTCTATCTATGCCACTTTGATGTCTCCCACGGCCTTCAGGTTAAACCCAGACTTCCATAGGAAGGGAACCTGTGTGACCTGAACACTGCCTATCTCCTCAGCTTCCAGGAGGCAAAGAAAGGTGAGACCAAGGTTGTGGGGCTGCGTCTTCCGGCTGGGGCAGGCGGAACTTCCTAAGATAAGGGCAGCCAACAATGGCTCTGTGTGGCTCGGCCTGTCTCCAGGCCAGAGGAAATGAGCAGCCTTCGCACCACTGATCTGCTGTGTCCTCAGGCATCCGCTGGTAGGGTGGCCCAGGTAGGGGGGAGATATTCCCACCGGGGGCTGGGCCCGCCACCCCTGGCTTCCTCCTTCCAGGACCGTGCATATCCCTAAGGGACTTAGGGGAGGGACTTGGAAGGACACACACACAGAGTTTGGGAAATGGGCCTGAGACACTGGGAAATGTACCCAGTGTGAGAGTTCTATTGCTGGGATTCAGGCATCAAATATGGCTGTTCGGGAGACATCTGGATGTCATGGGCTGCTCTCCCAGTGGTCCAGAACAGACTCCACTGCCTTGAGAGCAGCCCATGTTTCCGGGAGAGTCAGGGCTATCCCATCAGGACGAGGCTGCAACACAGACATGAAGCTGTGTAATGCCTTGAGTTCCACCTTAGCTTCACCTGCATGCATGAGTCTGGCAGGCGCCTTCCTGCCTTGGGGTCTGGTCTTCCAGGTAATAAAACAGAGCCCTCACCCGCCAGCCAGTCAGTGGAGTGTGCACAGGTCTTGGTTGATGTTAGTCAGTAGGTGAGAGACACACTCCTGTGTGTGTAAGGGTGAGCAGCGGTCTCTGCCCTGTTCCTTCCCAGCTTGTCGTGGTTCCTGGATGGCAGCCTATGCTGCCTTCATGCAAAGAGGGGCTGGTATTCCCAGTTCAGGTGACATTCTGAACAAAGAGCAAGTGTGGAAACTCTTAGATAAACCTAGGAGGCCAATCCCTTCCCTGTTCAGTGGAGGAAACCAAGGCTTGAGCCTCCATGTGCCAGAGGAGAGGCTGGAACACTCATTCCTGTACTTTGTCTTCAGCTCTGGAGGGTTTGTGTGCTCAGAAAGCAGAAGGGAAGGCGCCAGTCCCCCTAACAGGGAGAGGAAGCCATTTCACTTGTCTCCTAGGAGGAAGGCAGGTGAGGAAGAGCCGCAGGAGAGAGAGGAGCCTCTGGGTCAGGGATGCTCAGCAGGATGGGACAGGTCTGAGAAAGGCTGAAGGAATGGGGACAGAGGCAGGGGAGTTAGGAGGTCCTGGAGTTAGGAGGTCCTGGAGTTAGGAGGTCCCCTATTTATAGGGGACTTTAGTCCCAGATCCTTAACTTGGCTTGCTAGCATCCACCGCCTGTCCTAACTCAGTCCCTCATGACTGTCCACTACACATGGTGTCTGCCTAAGATACACAAGGCTTAAAACGCACAGCCACCTCAGCTCTCAGGCTTTGTCAGTCACTTGTAGCCATGACGTGTGGTAAACTATGGTTGCTATGGCTACTGGGATAGGTGATAAGTTCTCAGCAATAGGAACATAAGCCCCAGCTGATGCTGTAGTGGTGGGCAGACAAGGGAATGCCAGATGGCAAAACTCCTAGGCCCTTAGGATTGCTTCATCCAAATTGTTTTGCCAAAACTAGATAGAGGCTGAGTCTAGAAAGGGCCAATGATGTGCCCAAGGTCACACAGCACAGAGGTGATCAAGGCACACAGTCTTGGCATGTATGGGGTTCCACAGTCCTCAGGACCTCTGTCTCCACTCCCTACCTCATTGTGTCTTTCTGGTGGTTATCTGAGGCAGCCCCAGTTTGCAGATGGACAAGTGGAACCTGGAGGAAGGAACACATCACTGGTGAGTGGAAGAACAGGACTGAACCAGGTCTGCCTGAACCTGGACTCTCGACTGTGTCTTAGCCGTTGATCTCTTGTGAAGAGACACAGCTTAAGTCCAAAACTCTTCAGTTTTGCCTCAGGCAAACTTTCATGCCCAAGGGCAAAAAGCAGTCGTGTTCTTTGCCAAAATATCACAAGAATGGTCTCTAGGCCACTTATTAATATTCTTCCCTTCTGAAACCTCTTGAGCTGGATTGTTATAGTTTACATCACTCTCGGTACTGCTATCTTCCATGTTCTCAGTCTTTCCCTGGTGCTGTGTCTGCCTGCGAGCCGTCATGCTCCCCGCCGTGATGATAACAGTCTGAACGTCTGAAACCGTAAGCCAGACCCAATTAAATGTTTTTCTTTATGAGAGTTGTCATGATCATGGCCATAGAAGAATGAGTGACCAGGGCAAGATCTTTACTACATAGTATCATGAATGCAGCTGTTGGGACTAAATTCTGCTCAGAGGTCAGAGGCAGCTGCCACCAAGCCTGACAACCTGAGTCCCTGGAGCCCACACCGTAGAAGGGAGAACCGACTCCTGAAGGTTGGTTACTCTGTGATGCATGCACCCACACATGCACACACACACACACACGCACATGCACCCACCCATACGCACAAACACACACGAAATAACTCTAAAGCGTGGTTTAAAATTTCACAACACAATCTTTGATCCCATATAATCTATGTGTACTAATAAATAAAAACATGATTAAAATGCCGAATTTTATGTGTTAGATATTTCCCCATAATTAAAAAAGTCATTAAAAAGCAATATACCAAGAGCTATTGAGTGTGACTCTAATGGGAACGTGGCTTGGAATGGAAATTATCTCTCAAAAAAGCTGTCTTAAGAATTGTCTTGGTTTCTTGGCCTGGATGCTCTGGAGACTCTTGTCTCGAGCATTAATAGGACAGCGGGGATCAGATGTGCTCCACGTGAGATGAATGGTGTCCTGATGAAGAAAAGGGGGGGCTGCAGGGGTGCAGGAAAGGGAGCCCTTAGCTGGGCGGCTGTCACAAGGCTGCAGGCCAGGCTCACTTTGTATTCCCAAGTGTAGAGCCTGCTGCTGCCAACACCGGGGCTGAGCTCACTGCCAGTCCCACGGCAGAGGTGACATTGTTTGGGTTTTGAAGGATAAATAGGAGCTACATACAGCCGGCAGAAATTGTAGGGGGAAGAGTCCAGCTAGAGGAAATGGTGCATGCAGAGGCCTAGAGGTGTGAGCTGGGGGCTGAGGGTGTGCCATCAAACCCCGCGCCAGCCTTGGGAACAATGTCAACATCTGCCCAGGGGCCAAAACCAACATGCCCTCCAGCATCCTCCCTGCCACCTTCCACTGCTGACCCTGGAGCTTTCTCAGCCCGTCAGCCAACATCCTGGATTTACTGGGTGAGCAAGACTGAGTTCTGAACTAGCGGCAGCATCTGCTCCTTCACACCTCCCAAGGAAAGAGGCCTAGCATCCCCAGCAGAAGCAGCCAAGTTTCAGGAGGAGGCCAGAGACGAGAGGCTCTCTGGGCATCGGGTGGAGCCTGGCTGTGTGTCAGCCTACATGTGTGTGCATGTGTGTGCATGGTGGGTGCACACAGTGGTAAGTTGAAGATGTTTCATGCTCCCTTCCCTATGTTAGATCATGAAGAAGCAGAAGAGAGGGTCAGGGTGTAGCTCTCTGGGAGAACACTTTTCTAGCATGGGTTCAGTCTCCAGCACCACGTTCATTGAGTGTGGTGGCACAGGCCTGTAAACCCAGCATTTGGGAGGCAGAGGCAGAAGGGCTGTGAGCCGGAGGCCAACAAGAGGGAGGTGGAGATCATTACAAGCATCATGGGAAGGGGGCGTCCTTCTGGGGGTGGCAGAAAGGTTCTGGAACCAGAGAATGGTGAGCATCACTATCAATGTCACTAGCGGCACATTCCATGTATTTTAACACAGTTTTTAATTGTATGGATGGATTAAAAGCCGTCACGCTGATCGCTGGAGTAGAACATGGGATCGATAACAGCTGTGGTTATTAGAACTTACTGACAAATGCCGTAGAAGAGAGGGCTAGTTGGCAGGTCCAGGGGACTTCCTAGAACAGGCGCACAGGGAACAGGGAACATTCAGCCTTCCGCGAAACATGGGGACATTGGATGTTTGAGTGTCTCCTCCAAAAGGGAATCACCCTCCACCTGCTGCCTTGTCAGGAGGCAGGGGCCAGGCAGGTCTGCCAGAGAGAGAGAGCCGGAAGGGCTGTCCATTCCCTCTTCCCTCAACCTCACCTTGCTGTATACACTATGGGTTGCCATGGCACCCAGCTCGGGTCGATTGGCCAAGGGCTTTGCATCTTGAATGAATGTCCTGAGCTCCACAGATGCAGGGAGACAGTCTTAGGAGATGCAGGCCGAGAAGGGGAAGAAGGGAGAGACTTAGCCATTCAAGGATTTTACTGAGTGCTTACTGCACGTGACTTGCCAAGGGCACGGTGCGTGAGCGTGGATGCGGTGCCCACTCTTGGTAAAGCCCCGGGGGGGGGGCTGTCAGGTGAGGTGAGGGTCTGGTAGTGGACCCAGGCTTTCCTTTCTGTGTGTGATGCCAGATCAGATGACAGGGATATCCACTGGCATTCTCTTTCAGAGACCAGGTGGGGGGTCTGCTTTCTGACAGGCTACCAGTCCCATAAAAGCGGTGATTTATGCGCTAGCCGGCTCTGGACCGTGGTGTCGTCTGTGCTGTGTTTATTTATCTGTGAGAGCCAATTAGGTTCTGGCTCCTCCGTCCTTCTGTCCGCATGTGTTCTAACCCCACACAGGGTTGGTGGGGGGGGGGGTACGGATGGATGCCTTGGAATTATTTTGCATGAAATTGCCGTGGAAAACTATTTGGTCCGCATTTGGTTTCACCCCCTGTTACAGTATAATTTGTTCTCCTGAAACATGCGGCAGTTGAGGGCCTGGAGAGGCAGATGTTCTGGGGAAGGTGGAGGCTCCGCAGACAGAGTGAGCAACATCGTGGTGGCACCGCCGCCTCTGGCCGTGACCGGATTTACCTACGCCAAGGGAAGACTCTTGGAACCCTGCCAGCCTCGATTTGCCTGCCCATGGAATGGGGAGGAGGCTGCTGTGGTTTGTGTCTCCATCCCCGTGGCACAAGCAACTGAAGACACGCGAGGTTTATTTCAGTTCCTGGTTTCTGAGGTCTCAGCTGATTGTCTTTCGCTCTTGTTTCTGGGGCTGCCGTGACAGAACATCATGACAGCCAGAGTGTGTGACTCAGGCTTCTCACTTCGTGGAGAGAAAGGCTGGGGGAGAATAAATACATATCCTGGGTAAGATGCAGTCCTGAAGACAGCCCTACCGCCACCCCGTGACCCATCTCTCAGCTGAGTCTTACCCCCTGAAGTTAAACAGGACCAGCGGCTGGTCCGAACAGAAAGCCAAGGCTTACTGGCCGCCACCAGAAACTGGAAAGCAGAGAACTCACCGGGGAAATGACTCCTCTGTAGAATGTTTGCCTTGTGAGCTTGAGGATCCAAGTCTGATCCCCAGGACCCAAGTGACAAAGTCTAGATGTTTACAGGAACCTCGGTTCAGAAAACCAACACAAACTGGGGAGTGGAACTCAATTCAGCCTACAACAGCTCCTGTAACCTCTTTGCTCTCAGTTCCTCAGTCACTGAGAAGCACAGAGGCTCTGAATCTCAGGACCCACTCCATCAAGAATGCTCCTGCTTGGGATGGGAGCAATGTGGAGAATCACAGAATTGGGGGAACACAGTAAGCCCCCCAAGAATACAGGCAGCATAAAACTGTAACCAGAAAAAGGAGGAGCGGAGTGGCTGAGGCCAGAGCTATGGCAGAGAGATGAGGCCAGAGCTGGGGCAGGCCTGGAAGGGAGGGGAGGATGCTTTCTAACTGCTTAGCAAGGAATGATGTCATTCTTGTCCCTCTGGGTGCGACTCAGTGAGAGGCAGGGGCGCAAATGCTGTCTGCCAGAGAGCTTGAGCAGACAGCAGAAGCTCCATGAGTGACAATGAGAGATCAGAGAGACCTGGTGCTCCCTATGGGGATTTGGATAGGGGTCAAGAAGTGTTGAAAATGTCAATTACATGGTAAATCTCTATTCTCTATGGTACACACACACACACACGTGTGTGTGTGTGTGTTTTCCTGTGAATGAGCAAAACTGTGGTGAGCAGGGCTTTCAGTCCCTTCAATGACACCAACACACCCTCCCCTGATGTCTGTCTGCCAGGGAGCCAGCCAGCCAGCAGCCCTGTCTTTGACAACCATCTGAACTGTCATCATGGTGGCCTGGCTGCTTTGAACATTGCATGGTCACTCCTAGGAGGGTCCACTCCAGCTGGAAGGACCCCGGCAACCACAGCTGCTACTGAAACCCAACTCCTGCTTTAGATAGGCTCGCTCCCGTCGCAACGGCTCCAGACGGTGCACCTGCTTTGGAAGACACTTCTGGAGAAAAGACAAGTCGTGGTGAGCTCCAAAGAATCCAGTTTACCCTCCAGCCATACTCTCTCGGGACAGGAGATGGACAAACCTCGGTGACTCAGCAAGAAGCCTGTGATCGATTGAGTCAGTGCAGAGCCTGCAATTGGTGGGGCTAAAAGCTGTGCCTGAGTGAGGGCTGTGACTGGAGGGATTACATATGGCCTTTCTGGCTACTTAAGAAGGCCTTTCAGGATGGTGTGGGCTGCTTCTTCCCATGACCCTCGACATGAGGCCCTGCACGGCTTCTCCTAGGCAGTCCTTTGATTTCCTGGGTCTTTATCAAGAGTAGAGCAGGCTGAGCTGTTTGAACAAAGAACACAAAATGGAAATAGCGTTGTGTACAAGTATAGGTGGCCTGAGACCCTGAAGGGTCAAGGACATCAAGAAGAGGAGGAGGCTTTCACTGGGGAGAGGAGCTGCCTTAGAATTCGCCCAAGTTGAGCATTGGCTGCTGACTGAATTCACAGGAGGCAGGGGGAGTCCTCCATCCTCCCAGTTTTAAGTTTGAAATGAATCAGCTGTTAAGACTTGAAAGCAAGCTAGACCAAAAGAGTTCCTTGTTTTAAAAACACGGTTCGTGAAGGCACTAGAGGGTGAGGGCCAACCTCCGTCTTCTGGGAGCCAATGCACCCAAGAATGGAGGTGGCAAGGCACAGAGCACCTTATAACTGCGTCTGTTGGCATCTGGTTTCCTGGACTGGGGGCAGATGACAGGAGTTCCATAGTCTTCCACTCAGCTCCTCAAGAGCAGCCATACCTGACTCCGGAACCCAAAGCACAGATTCAGCAGTAGGGTAGGTGTGGACCAACCTCAGTCACATGTGCACCCTGATGCCACCAGGAGTCAGGCTTGGGGTTCGGTAAATACGGCGGTGGGGGCTCTAGCTCTCGGGCCTGACCTCCAGGGAGGCACTAAGACCCTCAGTCATCCCAGAAGGAATTACTGACCCGTAAATGTCAAAGATGGATGATATTAAGAGAAAATACGTTCACAAGAGACAACAAGAGGAGCCTATGGGACTCGTGGAAAACCCTACAGGAGGGAGTATAAACCAAAGTGGTAGGCACATTCCAAAGCCCCACCGCAAAAGGCCACGAAGGCCCAGAGCTGGCCCTCCCTGATCCTGCAGGGAGCAGATGTCCAGGTGCCCGGAAAGCAGAGGGAGCCCTTCTTTCCCTCCCTATCCCCAGCCCGCTCATTGCTCTGAGCGCCCGCCCCTTCTGCACCTCCATGATCCCTATAATACCAAGAGGGGCCCCAATCAGCCTCATTGCTGGGCCAATGAGAGCAAAGAGAGGGGCTGTCCCAAGACCACGGTTTGGGGCTCTTCACACCAGTCTCCCTGACAATGATCAGGCTGAGGTGCTTCTTAGGGCCTTCGTGAGTACCAGGGCCCAGTTTTACCTTGTGTTGCTGTTTCTTAGGGTCCCCAACTGAGCGTCCTAGGAGATGCTAAGGGCTGGCTCAGATACTTTAATCTGTCCGCACCTTTCATGTTGCTAACTGAGGTGCAATCGCGTTGGCCTCGTCTCCTCAGCCACCTCCAGGCTGTGTGGATGTTTGTCTGACAGATGTAAACAGAGGCTGCTGGCTCACAGGCTAGAATTCCATCTGCCTGGGTCTCCCAGGGAGGAGCAGGCTGGCTGGCTTTCAGAGGCCTGGGAACCACAGAGCCCCTGGGGAGCCCAGAGCCCAGAGTTCATTGCTTGTCTTCCCTGTCCCAGCCTAGCCTGAGGCTGCTTGGGACACCCAATTCCTCCTGGAATCTCTATTTGGGTTTGGTTTGGGGTTGGAGTTTGTTTCCATTCAGGGCAACTTGATCCCATCCCAGCCTCCTCTCTCCTCTGCCCCCAGCATGCCTGCCCCTGCGAGAGAACTTGACTTTGCCGCTTGCTGACGGGGCAGGGGCTCAGACCTCCCACAGAGGGGGAGGGAAGCTTGGTGGCCTTTGATGTCCCTGAAAGGAGGCCTCCAGCCTCAACCCCCTCAATACTTAAACAACTCAACTTGGGAAGATCGAATGCCACCCTGTGGGGAGGAGTGGAAAGAGAAAAGAGCCTAGGGAGGTGGAGGAGCTAGGATTCGGATACATCCTGGTCAGTTCCTCACTGTTTGATCCAGAACACACGGACCCTGTAGAGAAGTGGCCAAGATGGCAGCCCCAACAGATGGATTATGTGGCTGTTGAGGTCTCTCAGTGCAGAAGGAAACTGGATGTCTGGCTGTAGGCTGTTGGCTGTAGATTACAAAATCAGGAGCATTTAGCTCCTCCCCCTACATTTAGCTCCTCCCACAACCTCAAAGAACTGGTGTCACTGGGGAACTAAGTTCTAGATAAGTTTCTCAGCGAAACAGCCACTCCCAGGAGCAGGGCAGATTGGACTCAGCCAAGGATGCTGTTCTCTGCCAGCTACGTGTGAGGAAACTGGACAGCATGGATGTCTGGTTGTCAGGGAAAGGATGCAGGGTGGAGGTGAAGCCCAAGAAAGGCTTAGCTAAACTGCGTCCTCCCTGCTGGGGGACCACAGACACCTGTGTTTCCAGCTGTCCGTCTTTGAGCCTCATCAGGCCCCCACACGCTCTGTCTCGCGAGAGAGCTTAGAAAATGGCGGGAGGTGAGCGGCAGTGGAAGAGCCTCTCATGTCCTCCTCATGTCCCTGCTGCGTACAGAAGGCCAGTTGTGTGACCGCTCCCCAGGCAGACCTGTTGGGTGCTGCATGGCTGGTGTCAGACTCGTTCTCTGTATCCTGCTCTTCTTCCCACAATGGCGAGAACCCTGGGCTCTTCCTTAGCTGGACTGGTCCACGCGTCCACGCTGGCTCTGCGGCCCCAGACGAGGATCTTCATACCTGCCGGAAGCGGTGGGTCACTTGGGTGCAGTTTGACATTTTTTACACAGGCGAGCTGGCTGAGATGCTAGGATTCCAAATGCAGAGATCCTGAGTGAGGAATCTCTGGTTTTAACGTAATAAAGCCTTAAGATTATCATTGTGCTCCCTCCGATTCCGTGACTGGAGGAATCTGGGGTTACATAAGCCTAAACCTCCATTATCCTACGATTCTAAAGCCTTAGAGTTCTAATTCTCTTGAGAGGTTGGGCTCTGAGGAATAGGAAAACCCAGCGGGGAATGGGGCTGAGGCGGTGAAGGCGGCCTTTCCCAAAGCAGAGTTTTCTAACAGTGAAGGACAATGCATTGCAATGCATTGCCTGATTTTCATTGTGTTTAGAGGAAAACGCTCAGTTAAGTGTGGCCAAGCCACATCAGAGTGTGAGTTCATCTGCCTGGGGCAGACAGACAGCCTCTGGAGGCAGAGGAGGCGGGGGAGGAGGTGGTGGTGGTAGCAGCAGAGGAATGGGGAGGAGGAGGAGGAGACTAGACGTCTCCCTCATCCATTTTGGGGGAGGGGGGGTGGCAGTGTTTCTCTGCGTAGACCTGGCTATCCTGGAACTCATTCTGTAGACCAGACTGGCCTCCAACTCACCGAGTTCCACCTGCCTTTGCCTCCCTCTGCCTCTGCTGGGACTAAAGGTGTGAGCCACCATCACCTGGCTTCATCTGTCTTTAGGAATAAATTGAAGTCGTCCTACCCTTGTGCAGAGGTCACCTGGATGTTGAGGAAAACCAGGCTGGAAATACCACCATGCACAGCTACTGTGGTCTTCAGAGCCCTTCCCAGAGACCTTCCAGGGGCTGGATAGAGTCCGAGTTCCCAGATGAAACAGAGAGAGCCACACTGCAGCCTGGGCTTCCTTCTGCTCTGATTCTTCACTTATGTGCTCCCCCTCTTTCTGGACATCTGCTGTCATCTCCCCCCAACACACACACACACACACACACACACACACACACACACACACACACACACAGTCTCAGGTTCCCATCATCCAGCCTGGCTATTAACAGACTCATGGAAACAGTGCCCCCCGAACCTGGGCTTCAGACCCTGTTAACCAGGTGCCCAATGTGCTTTAAACACAGAAGCAGCTGCAAGAGCCTCTTTAAGGCAGGAGAGAGGCAAAGCTGGCCCTTCTAGCATATTCTATTTGTAAGAAGTAGTGGCTTCCCAAGTCCTCAGTCTCCTGCCAAGTGCTTGGACCCTGGAGGACACCATGCTGTCTCTCCTAGCTGCTTGGCTTCCCCGGGGGGCCCTCGGATTCAGTGAACGAGTCACACTGAAGGTTCGCAGACTGCAAATGCCTGCTCACCTCATGTGATGGAGTGTGGTGCCTGCTGCTGCGCTCTCTGCCTTAGCTAGGATGTTCCCTGTGGAGAAGTGACACCTGCCAAGCTTTTCACCGACCATGTCAGCCTGGGACACGCTGTCTACCAAAGGATGCCATCTTCAATCTACTACAGACAGCTGGGTCATTGCCTAGATACATTCCCTTCAAGACAGAGAATGCCGGGACCTTTCTGCAACGGCGACACCACATCTAAACCCTACACATCTCAAGGTCACAAGACTTGCTTAAGTGCACCCTATTCCTTCTGAGTCACAGACACGGATAACAACACTAACACACATCTGCACGTCTCAAAACCCACAAGGCTGGATTCTGGGAGAGGCTTTTGCGAGAGTTTTCACGTCCCTGAGTCCCAGACAACTGGCTTGCCAACAGCCCCATCCATCCCCTCCCCTACTGCTTGTGTTTGTGACTGTGTGTACACACGTGTGCATGCATGTGGTGGTCAGAGTCAGCTTTGGCTCTCATTGCTCGGGATCTTTCACTGGCCTGGGGCTCAGTGAGTAAGCTAGACTAGCCAGCAAGCCTTGGGAGTCTGCCTGTCTCTGATTCTCCAGTGCTGGTATTGCAAACACATGCCACCAGGCCCAGTAGGCTCTGGGGATCAAAGTCGGGTCCTCAAGTTTACAAAGTAAGCGCTTTGCCAGATGAGTAATCACCCCAGCTCAACCTCCTTTTACTTGTTGCTAAAAGATTTATTTTTGCGCTAGGTGGTGGTAGTTTATGCCTTTAATCCCAGCACTCAGGAAGCTGGCAGATCTCTGAGTTCAAGACCAGCCTGGTCTACAGAATGAGTTCCAGGACAGCCCAGCCCAGGGGTACACAGAAACCCTATCTACAAACGAAAAGATGTATTTTAGTTATTTTTGGTTATGTGTACACATGTACATCTGGGGTGGGGATTATGTGCACATGAACCCAGATACTCAAGGAAGCCACAGGCTTTGGGTCCAGACAATTGTGAGCTGCCTGACATGGATGAATCAAGCAAGAAGCATGGGTTCTCTACAAGACCACTACGTGCTGGCTGTTAACTGCTAAGCTCTTTCTCCAGCCCCCCTAAATTTCTTCTAATATTTTCACCTGGTGGGGTCTGGAGAAGAAATGTCCCCATGGGTTCACATGTTCGAACACTTGATCCCTCTCTAGCGATGGTATTTGAGAACAGAGGACATGAAGCCGAGCTGGCAGCCTTCAAACCATCGGGAGGGACTGTAGGGCACAGGCTGCTTCTGCTTCCGGCCAGAACTCTCTGCCTCCTCTGAGTGTAACAAAGGCCCGTCTCTGTGCTCCAGCTGCAGTGATCTCTGCTGTGCTGTGTCGGATTGTCCCCTCTCAAACTGTGAGCTGAGGTAAATCCTTCCTCCCTTAAGCTTCTTCTTCTGAAAAACATGGGTTCTCAGAGTTGAGAAAAGTGGTCAACCCACCACCAGGAAACAAACCTCTAAAATTTGCATCTCTTGCTCCAAACGCTTAACCCTCACAAGTTTCCCATTTTGTCTCCATCTGAAAAGAGCTAGGGGCCAGATAGAGGGCACCCCATTAGCCGTTAGCATTAGCATCAGGCAGATGCTCATTTGAAAGGAAACCCGTTTAGACCCTGTCTGATGTAGCTCTATAGCCTTCTGGTTACTGCAGACTTCTGACAAAGGGTCTAGGAGCTGTCACTAAGGCACAGGTCACAGGTGCAAATCCTCCATGTAAACCTAGAGAAGCCACCTTGCTCTGAGAGAGCATCCACAGGCAAGAGCACCTCTGGCACATTTCCCAGGCAGCCCTGCCTTGACCCAGAGCTCACCCTGAGATGACATCTTCTCCAGAAGCATCACCCCAACCCAAGGCCTCACTGGTGGAGATGACCTCACCCCTAGCACCAGAGACAATTGCATCCAAACACTCAGTCATTCCTATAAATTAAAACCCTACAGTAATAAGCCAGCCATCTTACAGTGAACTGAAGTTCCCACAAGGAAAGGGGAGGAGAATGTACCCATCTTAAGATTCTAAGGGCCAAATGTCTAAACTCTGAGATTGTGGAGAGTTAAAATGTTGCAGACCAGAGCCAAATTATCTTGGGCTATTTTTAGTCCCTTTGAAAGCCTCCCCACCTCTGAGTCTGACCTAACAGCCTCACAACTATCAAGACCTTACAATGTATTCTTAGCAGATCACTGGCTCTTGCCAACCTGAGAGCTCAAAGTGCCACCAAATTAGCAGCTGAATCCTAGTCAGGATGTCAGGACGCACTTTAGCAGGCCTACCTGTGGCCTCCACCAATATATTTGCTAAATACTATGAATCATTATTTTCTTCAATTTGTAACTAATAGATATTTTATGTAACCACTTCTACAATGGGGCATGGTATTTGGAGAAACCAGAATCTTTGCTCCTGGGCCACCCAGCTACCAGGCAGCCCATGACTAGTGACATCATGACACAGGTTCTGAGTGATCATCACCAGGACTTCATCCTGCAGGCACTGCTCTGCCTCCTGCTCTAAGGGGCGGCCCCCTCTCTCCAGGCAGAGTGTCACTCCTTTGCTAATTGCTGTGGCAAAATACTTGACAACCTAAGAAAGGAAGACGGGTACGTTCTGGTCCACAGTTTGAGGGTACAGAAGGCGTGGAGGTGGGCACTCGAGGCAGCTGGTGACATCACATTTATGGTCAGGACGCAGATAGAGATGGGCACTGGGGTTCAGCTTTTTTCCTAGTCCATGAAATGGTACCACCTACGTTCAGGTTGGATCTTCTAATCTCGGCTAACCCAGCTTAGACACTCCCTAGACTTGTCTAGAGGTTTGTCACTGGGGCAAGCCTAAGTTTGTAATCATGCTAACGTGTGTGATTGAATCCTGGCGCACGGGTGCCGTGATGTGTGGGTGAAGCCATCAAAGGACACCTCTCAGGAGTCGGTTCTCATCTCCATCTTGAGGCAGGGTCTCTCTTGTTTTTGTTCTGCTGTGTCCTGCAAGCTGATCTATACCCTTCTGGGAAGTTCTTCTATTTTCACCCCCCCACCCCCCCGCCACACACCTCAAAGTAGGAGTGTTAAGATCACAGATGCGTGCTCTATGTCCAGCTTCCTCCCGTGGGTCCCCAGATGAAGCTCGGGTTGTTGGGCTTGCACAGAAAGCAATTTGCCTGCTTAGCCACCTCACCAGCCGCTCTAGCGCAGTGTTTCTCAACCCGAGGGGGCACAACATTTTGGGCGGGCAGGTGGATCAAACGACCCTTCCACAGGGGTCACCTAAGGCCATCGGAAAGCACAGATATTTATGATTCCTAACAGTAGCATAATCAGTTATGAAGTAGCAATGAAATCATTATGAGGAACCACATTAAAGGGTCACATTAGGAAGACTGGGAACCATTTCTCTCTCTGGTTCTACACCCTATCAACTTGACAATTGATATTGACCATCACAGCTGGATAAGATTCTTGTCCTGGGGCATATTACTCTCCTGCCTAAAGTGCGTAGGAACATCCCCATGCCTGCTAGGTGGGTCCTGCTGTGAGAGTCTTGGGCACGTTCTTCTCACGTCTAAGTCTCAGCTGCCTTAGCACTAAACTAGGAACTGTGAAATCTAGCCTGAAGCTCATGGCGAGAGCCAGAGGAGAGTGTCTGCAGGATCACTCAGCTCAGCACCCAGACATCATAAGCACACAAGTGTTAATTCTGATGACTGTGCAATCCACAGGGTTTTCCTTAATGGAGGAACATTCCTGTGCCCATTTTACAGAACAGAAAAACTGAGGCGTGACACCATGCCCGCTAGGGGAGAGAGCTGGATCGTACAAACTACAGGATTTTGAGTGCTCAGGAGTCAGAGCCCTGCTGAGGAGGCCCTCTCTGATTGGGTTTTAGAGAACTCTTTGGGACCTCTGTCCTTCAGGCAAATCCCAGATGATGTCTGTATCCACCCACACAGCTGCAAACAGCCTGGGTTAAGGTAGACAGGACACAGATCTAGGTCCCCAGTCCTAGCTAGATATTCCCGAAGCCACACCCTATCTCCAAGCCTCTCTAGAAAGTCTGGCAGCCTTATCTGAAAGGGGAAGAAAGAGGCCAAGACTGGCTGGGGAACATCAGAGGGAGGAAGAAAACGAGGCAGAGGAAGATGGAGAGACCCTATGGGACCTGGACCCATGAGCGTGTCGGTACCATCATCAAACACTGACGGCCAACCTGAACTCCATCCCATCTCTAAACCTCCTGCCAACCTCGAGTAAACCATGTCTCCCCTCTGGCCTCAGTTTCCCCGTCTCTGGGAGTGTATGGGAAAGCACCCTGGAAAGCAGGTTGTCCAGAAGACTGTGGCCTCCCCTCCCACAGCCCCACACCCACCCGCCAGAGCCTCGGAGTCTGTGGTATTTCATTTATCACCCCTGTGGTTCATAGGTACCAGGGCCGGCAGGCTGATTACTCAACAGGCTTATTGCTCTCCTTGGTGACTAATAGATTCTTCTGTTTGTGTTTCAAAGTCATAGCAATAGCATTGGCTCTCAGGAATGGCATTGAAACCACCACTATTTAGCCAGATCCTACCTACAATGATAAACAAGTCGGCCAAGACATGGCTCCTTAGAAAAAGGAGACGTCCGCCTCTCCTCTCTGGACCAGTGGCTGGTGGTACCTTAGCTGTGTGTTGGGGGAGGGCTGATCTGATGAAGTGCTAAGAAGCAAGGATTAGGTCATCCACCCAGCCCTTTCCAGCTCTGACCTACACATTAAGACTCCTCAGAGGGAAGGGGGGCTGAATAGATACCATCTTGACTTTGAAAGGTCTAGAGCATAGGGTTAAGAGCCTGCCCAGGAGTCAGACAGCCTGGCTATGGGTATTGGCTCCACTACCTGCTGGCTAGGTGACCTTGGCAAGTCATATCTTCTGGGGGATCTTGTCCTGTCTGAAAAGAGACAGAAATAAGATGCCCCTGAAGAGGCAGTTTCTGCCTTGCTCCATTCTCTCCCCACTTCTCCCCCCCCCCCCTCTGTCTCTCCTCTCTCTCTCTCTCTCTCTCTCTCTCTCTCTCTCTCTCTCTCTCTCTCTTCTTCTTCTTCTTCTCCCCCTCTCCCTTTCCCCTCCATAACCCACTAAATAAATATTCAACCTAAAAAAAGATGACATCAGACTGAGCAGCGTGGTACACGCCTGTAATCCTAGCAATGGGGAAATTGAGAAGGAAGATTGTTGAGCATTTGAGGCAAGCTAGGAGGAAGTACTGAACACAGAAGTTACAGCTTCTAAGTGCCATGGACCGGAGTTCAGCAGGATGAGGGACTGACATCAAAAGGGACTTGACACCACGGGGGAGCAAGCTGAGGCTGGCCACTGTCAAAGCCACATGGCCTCTCTTGCTCCGTTTATCTGTCAAAGCCCCAATGAACAAATTATCCCAGAAACACAGCAGCCTCACGGGACCCCACATCTGTGTGCTGTGCAGAATTGCTAGCTGCTAAATTCTTCAGGAGCAGTAACCGTGTTCCACAGCCTTTGCCCCTTTTTTCCCTGCTCTCACGGATTCAGAGCTTCCTGGCTTGTTCAGGAGCCTTCCTGTCACCTGCCACAAGCAGTGTGTCCCCACTTCCATCTGCGTCAGCCTGCAGGCCCCATGCCCTGCTGTTCCACAGGGATGATCGTCGCTGATAACACTGCCTGTTTCCACTCACGGTGACAGAAGCCAGGGCCGCCGGTGAACTAGTAAATATTTAAACTAGTAAATATTTCCCTGAAGGAAAAGGGAAATTTGATTTATATCGTTCGCCAATTTCCGTGGTGTAAATACTTCCTTCCTGACTGATTTCAACCTCCGGCTCTAACCACGGGGAGCAGAGTGAGGAAGACACGCAGACACGCGGGTGTAAGCACACTCTGTGTTCGCTCACGAGACTTGGCTCCCGCACAGCCTTCACGGAGAGAAACTGAGATGAAATAGATGGAAAGGAACTGCTAACACAAACACACAGGTCACCATCTTCACGCTGGGGCTGGTGGCCCTAGAGGATGAACGGACGGGTGTATAGGTAGGCTCAGTATGGTGGTGATTTCTATCCACACAGGCTGGGGGCCAGGAACGTCCAGCTGGTCCTCAGACACCACCAGAAGTACCTCTATCCATGCCCTGACTATTGAGAAACGGCAAATCAGTCTCAAAAAATGTTCTGAACACAGGACAATCTTCCCCAGGTTAAAAGGTGACTGTATTTCTGGAAACACTAGGGTGCATTCGAATCTTGCAAAAAAATTGTGCATATATGTAAAAGTTAGATTGGAGTCATAGATCAATCATCTTTTCAATCAGCCGTACATCCTAAAAAAAACTATCAACTGTCCCCACTCACAAAATGCCAGTGGAGACTCCCACTCCCCCAAAACTCACTCCTAACAAAAACAACTTCTCTGACAGTCCCTCAGTTTAGTACTGGGCACCTGTTAAGATCTAAATGTTCATCCCTCCACCCGAGTAAGCCACTCTCTAAGATACTACTGTGTTGGAGGCTTTATTAGCTCACTCAGTCTTTCATAAACTTAACCATGAACCCACTCAAGATCCACCCACCATCATCTACCATCTATCCATTCACCCATGAGTTCATCCATCCATCCATCCATCCATCCACCACCCATCCTTTGTTCACAATTCATGAATCCTTCATCATCAACTCCCTACCCATTCATTTACTATCCAAAACCTCCCATCCATCCATCAGTCCATCTATTATCCACTCATTCCTCCATTTACTCAACATCCATCCATCCATCCACCCAGCCACCCATCTATCTACCTGTTCGTCCAGCTCCTCTATTCCAGACCAGGTACTGGCTCCTCAGGACGCAGGATGCTGTCAATCCGATTCCTGTCCTCAGGAAACCGTTGGGTAAACGACCAGTATATTCAGGTATACATCACAGAGAAGGTCAGTGTGGAGAGCCAAGTGTGATGATGAACAGGTGTCCTTGGCCAGCATAAAAATTAATAGCCCCAGTGTTGGTCTTGAACACCTGGATTTGACTCCTACCCGAGTGGGCATTTGCCGGATAGCCTCAAGAGTGTGGTATCAATCTCTAGGCTTCACTTTTCTCAGTACTAAGAAGTGTCAAAGCTTGATCTCACAGAGCTGTTATATTCAGTGATAAATAAAGATCTTGGTGGCCACACATGCCCAAGCAGGGGTCTCAGAGTCCAGGCAGCCAATCCCTGACTCCAATGGTCTCTGTAGCCTGTCCATAGGGTGGGGAGGCTTCTGTCTCACCTAGTGTGGGAAGGTTTCCATGGATAGAATAATTCATAGATGACACTGGGCTTCCCAGATAAAACCTCATAGTTAATTGAACTTCACAAGCTGTCCCAGAGTTCTCATCGTGGCCCTGGTCATTTGAGGTGACCTGACTTGGGCAGCCTAGATGGCTTAGGAAAAGAGGATCACCAAGCCTGCTCTGGGCTAGCCCTCCACATGCTCTGGGCTAGCCCTCCACGCCGGGTGAAGTTGAGACATCTGAAGCTAAGCACAGTCCTAACTCGGGAAGCTGCAGTCCGACAGAGAAGGTAAGTCTGTCACCGCCCGATGCCATCCTCCATTGGCTTTCATGACGGTCCCCAGCATCTTCTTATGACCCCTGACACCTTCCTCCTAGGCCCACGGCGGACCCCTGGCTCCCTGGGGAGATGCTCCTGACACAGGCTTCGGAGCTCTTGGCTGCATTACACCCCCTTAGGGAGGAGGAAATCACCCCACTTCCCTGTCTTCCCTCAGCTCCAGTATGATCAAGCCCCATGGCTTACAAAATAGCAAACAGCTGCTGTGACCATGGGCTGCCCAGACCCCAGGGGCCGGAGGGAAGCGAGCCAAGGGGAACTTGGAGAAAGAGCTCTTAATAACATACCTTCCCCAAGCTGCTTCCAACGAAACTGCTCCTCACAAATCATTCCATAAACACTTAGCAGGCTCTCAGGAAAGCGCACACGGCTCTCACCCGGCTATTAGGGGGCTCCTCACAAGTAAATTGAGACCAGGCAGCAGAGGCCCGTGCCAAACCCCCCTTCCTGCCCCCTTCCCCTGTGGCCTCTTCCTCCTCCACCCTGGGCCCTTCAGCTCCAAGGGCCAGTGTCTCCCACTACACCTTGGGCCTCTCCCGGGGTTGGGATGGGGGCTTCTGTTTCCTTGGAAACCAATCCAAACCTCCGTAACCCAGCTGCTAGATTTTCAGAGGGTTCTCCTGGTTGTATATAGGCCTAAATTCTCCAGAGACTTCTGAGGGCCACAGCACCAGGTCAGTCATCAACAGATTGGGAGACCCACATCTGTCCCTACTACCCCTCAGCCGAGGCTGCTGGTGCCTCTCAGGCTGGAGCTGCTCAGTGGGGAAATAGCTCTAGGTTCATCCAAGTCACGCTGGAAAATCCCTCCCATCCAGCAAGCCCCCTCCTGGGAGAGCATTGAGCAACTCGCTTGGGCTGATATCCAGCTCTTGGCTAATATCCAGCCAGGATCAGGGAATGACCGCTGTTCAGAAGTTGACACGTTTGCGTGGAGGTTCACAGCTTGTTGTGGGGAATGGATTTATATGGATGTCTGAGAACAATGGAGTGGGCTGGTACCCCGGGACGATTCTGGATCATAATTTGGCTTTGGGAAACACTTCAAGAATGACTTCTCCCTTTTCTTCTCTAGGCCAGGATCATCTCGAAGGTCAGAAAGCTCTAGTGAAAACAGAATCCTGGTTGAAATAAATAAAGCATTTGGATGAAAAGAAATGTTCATATCCACAGAGCCTGAAGTTAGCAGTAGATGGGCCTTGGCTGTGGAACTTGGGTCAAATCCCAGCTTAGCGCTTACTGGAAGGCCGGTCCTGGCGAACCTGAGCTCCCCCGTTGTGCCATGGGGACAGGCTTGCCTGTCTCATGGAGCTACGGAACTGCCCTTCCTGTCCTGCTGCCCTTGCACACACTTAGAGGAGGTCTCCCAGGGGCACTCAGAGGCTGGGCCTTCGCTCATCAAGCCAAGAGCTACCATCTGTCCACTTCAGGGGATGACTCTGAAGCTGCTCATTCCGTCTTTCAACAATGTTTAAAAAGCAATATGCACCTACCATGGACACGGGGCTGCTCCAGGCGCCGAGCAGTATGCACCCACCATGGACACGGGGCTGCTCCAGGCACTGAGCAGTATGCACCCACCATGGACACGGGGCTGCTCCAGGCGCCAAGCGGTATGTGCCCACAATGGACATGAGGCTGCTCCAGGCGCCAAGCGGTATGTGCCCACAATGGACACGAGGCTGCTCCAGGTGCCAAGCGGTATGCACCCACCATGGACACGAGGCTGCTCCATGAGAAGCAAGCAAAAAAGGGGGGGGGGGACAGACACATAAGGACAAGGAATGACTTGCACTTTTGGCAAGAGTCACAGTGTCCCAGAAGCCCAAGGATAGACTTTCTTCTGAGAGACGGGGCTCAGGCTGTAGGCTTGAAGCTGCCAGGAGACAGGTCCAAGAGGCCTCAGTAAGAACCAGCCATCTGATATGTTGGCCCCAGAGGAAGAAATGATGGGTGGAAGCAGGGAGGAGGAAGCCTAGCTCTTGTCACCGCATCTCAACCTCAGCTCCACATCCAGATGGGACTGTAAGGCTCAGAAAGGGGCTGGGCATTGCTCATGGCCACACATGGTGGCAACTGAAGTCAAGTGGAAGCCTGGGATGCTAGTTCATCTAACTTCAAGATAAGGTGCTGAGAGGTCTCTTCTCCATGTGTAAGACAGAGGGCATCACCCCGGGAAGCCAAGCATGGTGGGTACCATACCTCAGAGTGACTGGAGCACTCAGGACAGACCCTTCAGCCTCATCCAAAGGTTTCATCTTCTCAGAGTTCAAGTTTATCTTCTCACAGTTACCTAAGGGTTTAGCATCGTCCTCTCTGGACACCTCTATGCCTCAATTCTTGGCAGTCAGGGGACTCTTTCTTTTCCCACTACAAATTATTCAACATGACACATAATACCTATCCACTCATGAGTCTGTCCACACATGGTGTTGGTCAGTAGACCAAACCTCTGTTCCCACCCCTTGGCTTTGGCTCGCTAACCTGCCCTTCTACCTTCTCCCATCGGAACACCCTTCACGCCCGAATTCCATGTCTTCCCAGAGCTTGTTCTGATTCCTCATCTTCCCAGAAGGTAACTCAAGAGGAGAGAGGAAATGTGAGTTCTGGCTGGGGCATTAGTGAGCATGTGACCAAGAACCAATCGCATCTCCTCTCTTAGGCTCCGTGTTTCTTACCTACAAACCAGTGCTAAGATTCCTTACTTCCTGAATGATGGGGGTTATTAAATGAGGGGAGAGTATAAAAGAATTCTACAAACTTCATAATGCTGTTGTTATTTGTGATCAATGATCCCATTGTCATAGAGTAACAAAAATGTGCTTATGGTCTAGGTGTGGCGGTATGTACCTGTAATCCCAGAACTTGGAGATAGGAGAATCAAGAGTTCAAGGTCATCACGGTTCCACGACCCAAAGAAAGAGTCTTTCTCAATAGTTCCTACAAATATTCAGATATTTAATCTTACTGCTTCTGATGGGTCACGTGTCCCCGTGGCCAGGAAGATATGATGCTCATTAGTCAGACTCAGGTCTCATTGTTGGCCGGGGTACTGAGGTTTAGGGATCACACTACCTGAAATAAATGAAGCAATGTGTGGGGACAAGCAGAACAAGGTCACTGTGCAGCCCTTTGGTGGGGTAACAGTCACGTACGCTTTATTTGCACATAATGCCTTCCCATCCCTTTTCCTCCCCCACACAGAAACAAACCAAAGGCTTGTGATCACCTAAGTTTGGATCTCTGGGTGATTCATAGTCTCTTCCTTCAAGGTTAGATGGGGTCTTTGGGTCTCGCTGTCTGCTACAAACCATGATTGTACATCGACAGAAAGAGAATTGGGTCACTGTAACAATTCCGACTTGAAGGAACGAGGAAAGAGAGACATCGCCTAGAGCTACACCAGTACACAACATTAACCAGTTTTTCTGATGAACAGGGATCACAGAGTCTCCCAGTCCTGGTCAAGGAAGGAGTTCTGTGGATGGAGTGACAGACCGCCACTCTAAGGATGTCACATAGTGCTATGGGACAGAGGTCTGTACCCCGTCACTTGTATTTTAAATAAATGCTGATTGGCCAGTAGCCAGGCAGGAAGTATAGGCAGGGCGACCAGGCAGGAAGTAGAGGTGGGGCAAGGAGAACAGGAGAATTCTGGGAAGAGTCAGTCTGCAGTCCTCTCCTAGACACAGAGCAAGCAAGATGTGACAGCCTCGCCGGAAAAAGGTACTGTGACTAACACAGACAAGAATTATGGGCTAATATAAGTTATAAGAGTTAATAAGAAGCTTGAGATACTAAGCCAATTTGTTTATAATTAATGTAGACCATTGTGTGATTTCCTTGGAACTTAATGACTGCGGGAACCAGGCAGGACAGAAACCTCAGTTAACAACATACCAATAATCCCTAGGCTGTGACTACATCAGATTAAATGATCGAGAGGAAGTGAGATCACAGAGGGAGGGAAGCCTCGGTAGCACTCAGTTTTATATTAATGTCACGAAATACCTGTGGCAGGGTTCCTCACCAAGAAAAGAGATTTCCTTAGCTCAGTTTTGAAGAGCAGAAGTCCTAACAGCCCGCTACACACATCTCGTACTTCATGGTGGATGATGCTATACTGTGGGGCACTTGTGGAAAGAGGGCAGATCACATGGCTAGACAGGAAGCCAGAGAGAGGGAGGAGAGCCAGTAATGACCCTGTGATGGTTAGCTTCACTGTCAACTTGACTGAATATGAAGTCGTCACGAAAACATACCTCTGCAGCTCTGCCTTTCCCATCACCTTCAAACCATCAGCTGAAACAAATTGTTTAGTCAATTGGCTATTTGTTGAGTAACTGATAACAGACCTCTCACAGGTTCTGTCTCTTAAAGGTTTATCCTTTTTGCTTGGTTGGTTGGTTGGTTGGTTGGTTGGTTGGTTGGTTGGTTGGTTTTTCGAGACAGGGTTTCTCTTTGTAATCACCCCTGGCTCTCCTGGAACTCACTGTGTAGATCAGGCTGGCCTCAAACTCACAGAGATCCACCTGCCTCTGCCTCCCTAGTACTGGGATTAAAGGTGTGCCCCACTGCAGCCTGGCAAGGTTGATCTTTTCAATTTCATATTTGTTGTTATAGTTTATATTTACTGATTATTGTATGTGCACATACATATGTGTGTGCACAGATACCAACCTTCACCTGCCTGTCTTCAGGTCCTGTTTTGTCCTCTGGTATATCCTTGCCCAGCAGGGGGCACCCATGCCCACATACCAACAAGGCTGCAGGCTTCCTAGTGGGACAGCCCAGAGGAAGGTAGCTGGAATGTGGGACCATAGCTGACCAGTATACAATAATTCCAGGTCCTGGGGCCTTGACCGCGACTGTGCTGGCCTCCTGCTTTCCTGGGAGGAGCTCTTCCTACCCAGATCTAGACTGTAGTGTGCCTCCCAGATCTAGGCTGTAGTGAGCCTCCCAGATCTAGGCTGTAGTGTGCCTCCCAGATCTAGACTGTAGTGTGCCTCCCAGATCTAGGCTGTAGTGCGCCTCCCAGATCTAGGCTGTAGTGCGCCTCCCAGATCTAGGCTGTAGTGCGCCTCCCAGATCTAGACTGTAGTGTGCCTCCCATCTCTACTCAACTCAAAGCCGTGTGGCTCTCAGCTGTATCTGTCTGTATTGGTGGAGGAACGGAGAGGCTTTGTCTCAAGGTTTATTCTCTCTGTTGTCACCGCCACTCTCGTCTGATCTGGGAGTGTTCCTGGAGTGTTCCAGGGGGGAGGGGCCAGTGCCTCTGATTTCTTCCTGACAAATGTGTCAGGGGTCATCGGGGAGGTAAAGAGATCCCTAAAAATGCTTGTGTGCAGTTTGGGGTGGAGGAAGTTTATGTCGATGTAGGGTTATGAGGGAGCACCCCAGGGGCATCACGGCCATCTGACAGGCAGAAACAACTGCCTCCTCCTTCCCCCAATGCATACAACCCACACGGAGGCCCAGGCCACAGCCGTGACTGAGCGGGAAAAACCAGGGGTCTCAGACACACCTACAAATACAGACCCTAGGATGGCCCAGTGAAACATCCTTTAAACTGATCTCTTTATTGGTCCAGAGAAGGGAGTTAATTTTTCATGGGCCACACAATAAAGCCAGAACTACTACCTAAATAGGGTTTAGTTTTCTGGGGGTAAAATCAGGCTCGTGGAGAAACTAGACTGAGGAGAACTTGCTGAGAAACCTGACTGGGAAATAACAGCCCCCTGTGGATCAAGCCAACACTGCACACAGGGCACCTGACCAGTGTGCCAGGCTCATCTTGTTCCGCCTTTACGGTGCCCTGTGACGCTATCATTTCTCCGTGTGTGTGTGTGTGTGTGTGTGTGTGTGTGTGTGTGTGAGTGTGTGTGTGTATATGAGGAAACCAAAGCTCCACGAGGGAACTTTAGAGATGCGTGTGTGGCTGTATACACATGGAAAAAGTATATGAGCTATGCATGTCAGATGGGCAAGCTTCACTCTGCCAATTTTATACCTTTACTTGTTTAAATGCTGGGAAACGGGCAAAGAAGTTAATGAACTCTCTAAAGACTGCACAGCCAGGGAGGGGCAAAGCTTGGCCCTTAGCCGTCTGCAGAGTCCACAGCCATGCCTCTCAACACAAGGCTGTGTCCCATGTCAGCATCCCAGCCACTCTGCCCCCCACGTGGGTCCAGTTTGCTGGACCCAGGCCCGAGGGAGTGGCTAGGAAGCTCCAGAAGGAGGCGAAGAGGTCTAGATGCAGGACACCCACAGGCCTTCCAGTTGGCCCTGTGCAATACACAATCTGAAGACCTTATAGCCATTTCCACATCCCGGGGCTGTAGAGCAACTCAAACCCCATCTCTGTTTCCAGAGCTGTGCCTTCCCTCCTCCCTGCAGCCTACAGCCTCTCTGCCCTGCTTTTCCCTGCCTCGCCTCCTTGCTTCTGCCTTCTAGGCTGGGCAGACGGGTCCCCAGGGGCCGCCTGCCTGGGGCTGTCTGAGCTCCCTGTGTGGGATGTGTACAAAGCCAGCTCTCCAGTGGGGGCAATGGTCCTTGAAAAGCCAGAAAGCATTCCTTGTCAATGTGTCGTGACGGCAGGGATCAGCGGGAAAGGGTGGGAGGGAGGAGCAGGCCGTGGGAGAGAGCAAAGTCTAACAGGCGCCCCTCTCAATGCTCAGCATCCAGTTTGGTAAGGCCTCTCTGCACGGCTTGACACCTGAACCTGCAGGAGGTCAGGTGGAACCAGGGAAGCTCAGAGAGTCCTAGCAATGTATACCCTGACACACAGCAGCACAGGAGGCCGGCTGAGCCTGAGTGCCAGCCTGTGGCTCCACCTGAGGCCTCCTTCACCGCCATCCACTGATATTTTCTGGCTCATGTAGAGCACTCAGGGAGGCAGGCAGCCCACCTGCCAAGTGCACGGAAGCGCTGGAGTGTTGGCAGGGATGGTTGAGATGCTTCCTCCTGGGAGGGGTCACGGTCTGTAGACGCTGTAATCTGTCGGCTCTGTGGCCAGGATGAAAAGAGGAGGCCCACCTGCGCCAGATGGGCCTGGGCAGGGGCTCACATCCTGGATGCAGGAGGATCTCAGCAGAGCCAGAGAGACAGCAACAGGCCTGGACCCTCCTGCCTCCCACTCCTGCTGAAACGGGCGTGTGGTCCTCCAAGCAAAACCGTGGCTGTCTTCATTAGATCAACTGTGCCTGCTTGCAAGAGGCTGTGAGGAGCCAGTTTGTTGACTGCTGGCATCCCTTCAAAAGGAGGCAGAGAGTCATCGGACCCTCAGCTGAGAATCCAGCCGCTCCTCTCGGTCACGTGTGTGCACTTCTGCCCTAAATGCACATGGCCTGGGGATCTTGAGAGGAGCAAGAGTGCATAGACCAGGGTGCCTCAGAGAGGGGCTCCATCTATGGAGCCTTACAGGACCCATCATCCATGCTGGGTGCAGACTTCCCAGGGTGTCTACTTTGGGGTCACCAATATTTTACAAATGAGCCCCCAGAACTTCTTTCTGGCACTATTAGGTGAACTTTGATAGAATTGTATGGTTGTTGGGACCTTACAAGGAGGAAGCCGACATGGCTAACAGCTCCCCAAGGAAGAACTTCTTCAAACAGGGGACATGCAGTCTGTCTGAACCTCCTTTGTGGCTGGAGATGAATGACAGACTCCAGGTCAAGGGCAGCCTTTCCCGGGCCCCATGCGAATCAGGCAAGAGTGGAGGTGTGCATGGTCACTCTGGGGTCACCTTCCTGGATTCAAACCTCAGCTGCCTAAGTATGACCAGGGGAGCAAGTCACCTTGCAGATGGGGGCAGAATGATCGCTGCAGAGAGAGGTTGCTATTCTTTGCCGTTCTGTTCTTGCTCTAAATGGTCCACAGTTACAGGAAGTGTTTTCACGAATCACCCAAGTCATCCCAAATACAATCAGCAGCCTGTGGCAGTCAACCAGACTTCACCAGGAGCCCTTCAGTTCACCTAATGTTGCCCACCCCAGACAAGCTCCAGTTGTTTCTCAGCGTCCAGAGCTGGCAGCACTCCGAAGCACACCCCCCTTTGTGGTTCTGGCCCCCATGCCTCTAGGGATGCAACCCCAAGATGACAGGGCCCTCCTCTGCAGCCTCCCTTTGCTGGCTCCCAGCCACTCTCCCTTCTGTTCCTATCCTGGGTGGCCTGCAGGTGGGCTGAACCACAGGTGGCAAATATTTGCTGACCGAGGGAATGTATTGTCGCCGAAGACACTTGGCAGGTGTTTGTGCACACACTCTCGAGAGGTGAAACAGGGGACAGGGCCAAGGAAGGAACAGCCTGAAGTCCTGCACCTGTGGGGGAGCTTAGGCACTGCCCACCACCAACATGATCAAAGACTGAAGAAGCCAGGGACAGATCAGACACTTGAACATCAGACACTTGAACGACAGACGTGAGACATGAAGACACTGCCAGAGACTAGACAACAGCACCTTAGCTATGGGGGAGGCAGGTATAGGGATGCAGGCTGGCATGCCTAGCAGGATGGGGGAGTGTGCTTCCAGGAAGGACCTAGAGGCCAGGAGAAGGCTGAGCATGCACGGTTGGAGGCTGCACAGTGTAGCACACTAAGACTGAGTTGAGGAGAGGGCAACTGTGCAGTGTGCTGAGCACAGCGCCCCCTAGAGAGTTATGGTGCCATAACACCTTCCTTCTGGGTTCCCTCTGACATCAGTACCAATGGCTGGGAGGCATTGGGGAACCTTGACTGCAGGCCTTCATAGAAGGGAGGTTACTCAATTGTCTCTAAGTATCTAAAGCAAGCCTGGGGCTCCTGGATGCTCCTGAGTGAGACTGGCCCCAACTGTCACAGGGACAAACATGTTCCCAATGATGTTGGCTCATACCTAGGATCCCAGCTCTCAGGAGACTGAAGGGTGGGGACCTGAACTTCCAGGCCAGCCTCTGTGCATAAATCCTGTCTTGGGGGAGGAAGAGAAAAGAAAAAGGTGACCTCCGGACCCCAGGACATCTTATTAAGTAAGCACTTGCCAGGAGTCACACCAGGTACTGCTTTGTGAAGGACGTCATTACCAAGGCACCTTGCATGAAACAGTGTTTCGTGGAGTGTTCGCACAGTGCTCCACCAGAGATGCAGATATGGTGCTCCCCAAGAACTGGGGGTGTGGTGCTCCCAGGATGCTGCCTAAGAGATGCCACAGTTGCCCCTAAGCCCATCCCATAGGATGGCTAGGCTATTTCTGCCTATGAGAAGAGAGCATCAGGCATCCTCAGATGTCCCAGCATCCTCCTGTGAGTAGGGATGCCTGGGTTTAGCTCCTGGGTTCTGTGGAGAGAAGAGAGGGAGTAAGGAGGCTTCTCATCTGTTCTGTGGTCTCTGGGCCTTACCCCGCCTGCCCCTCCCTGGTCCTGCCATGTCTGTCTAGAAAGCAGGTCCCTATTGTTCTGGGTCCTTCCCCAGATCTCCCTCCTATTCTAAATACTGGGGACAATGCACATTCCTTTCCAGAGATTCCGTAGCCCCCACCTCTGCCCAGTCTCCTTCAGAGAGGCAGTGGGGCTGGATCTGTCCCTGAAGAGGTGCCAAGCTGCATGCCTCTCCCACCTCTCCCAGTGCAGGGCCTCTGAAGTCCTTCCAGCTGGCCCTGAAGAGGGGCCTGTGCTGGATGCTGTGGCCAGGCCAGGCCAGGCCTCAGTAGGGGGATTGGGCTCCACTCACCTGGACTCGGGCCAGGATCTTTCTCAGACAGACTGGGCAGTTCCATTTAGCCACTGGGCACTTCCACTTGGGACTTCTTTCCCTCTCTATGAAGGATGGTAGAGACAGCAAGCAATGTATGTAGAGACAGCAAGCAGCGTATGGTCGTGAACAAACAGTAAAATTTGCAATCTGAGCTCCAGGATGCTGCTCCTGGCTTTGACTCATGTGAGCCAGTAGGCTGCTTCTAGTTCTCTCTGCCACAGAGGAGGGCGCCAGCACTTGCCTCTCAGGTGGTGTGCCGGAAGGCAAGCTGGAAAGGTACTCCACCACGCTGTGCTGCAGGACCGAGTCTCCCTGCATTCATTTGTTGGTCCCCATAATCCTCAATGTGGTCAGAGGTGGAACTTTTGGAAGTAATTATTAATGCCATGAGAGTGGAGCCCTCCTGATGAGGTTACTGCCTTCTTAGGAAGAGACATTTGGGCCTAGGAGAGGGTTCGCTGGGTAAAGGTGCTTGCTGTCAAGCCTGACAGCCTGAGTCCCATCCCTGACACTCACATGGCAAAGGAGAGAAAGGAATTGTACACATTGTCTTCTGACCTCCACATGCTTGCCATGGCATGCTGAACCACCTCCCCTACATACATACAATACATACAATACACACCCTACACACACATACCTACATATGATACATACAACACACACCCTACACACACGCAAATAAATGTAAAACATAAAATAAGAAGGAATTGGAAAGTCTGTTTCCTCTCTGTTTCCCACCATGGAATGACAGTGCAGGCAGATAGGCTAGCTGTGGGCCAGGAGGTGACCCCTCAATGGCCACGCATCTGTTTGAACCTTGGCCTGGGACTTCCATCCAGAATGGAGAAAGCAGTCTGGCTGTACTAGGTGTTGTAGCACGCACCTGTAATCTGGAGGCAGAGACAGGAGGATTGCTGCAAAAATTGAGGTCAGCCTGGTCTACATAGTGAGTTACAGACCAGCCAGGGCTACATAAGGAGACCTTGTCTTAAAACACAAAAACAAAACAAGCAAAACCCACAGAACAACAGCAAAACCTTACCAAACAACACAGAATCACTGTTCAAGTGATCTAAACTCAGATTCACAGAGAAATCAGGGCCTGCCACCCACGCCACATCACCAGTGTCTCTTATGTCATCTACATACACTAGAGCCCCTTGGAGGTAGGGTCTGAGCCTGCTCCATCTTCAATCCCCTTCCCACCCAGGACAAGCTTCTGGCTTTACTGTTAAGCAGAGAGCTGGATGTTCAAAGGCAGGATGGTAAATGATGGGTTGATGGGGTTCTCCAGGTCCCTTGAGGCCCCAGGTCAGCTGTCCTGAGGCTGGTACCCCTGCTTTGGCTTCTCAGGGAAGATACAAAGACATCCCATCCCCCACCAGCTCTGATTTGGGTGGCTCCTGAGATGGTGAGAGCAGGCTGGGTTCCCTCTCTCCTGAGCTTACCCCACATGGTCCTCTCAGAATCTCCCTGCCAGAAAGCTCTCCTAAGGCAGTGGTTCTCAACCTTCCTGATGCTGTGACCCTTTAAAACAGTTCCTCATGTTGTGGTGACCCCTCCCAACCCTAAAATTATTTCATTTCTACTTCCTAACTATAATTTTGCTACTGCTATGAATCGTAATGTAAATATCTGATATGCAGAATATCTGACACATAAACCCAAGAGGGGTCACGACCCACAGGTTGAGAACTGCTCTCCTTGTTGGGAGCCATCTCTCAATAGCACCAGAGAACAGACATAGCCAGCTCGCTTGTCAGCCCTGCTCGACACCTGCCTGGGCTGCTTCACAGGGAAAGGCTTGCTCGCCCTTCATGGCGTGTTTGCCTTGGAGTCCTTTCCTAGGGCCGTCTGCTCCCCACGAGCGCGACCCGCTCATTTCCTTCTGAAAACACCAAGACTTCCTGGCTTTGCAGAGAACCACTGGGTGAAATGGGGCACGGTCCGAAAGGAGCCTGTGTACCCTCGGCCCCGGCTGCGCCAAGATGGCCCCTCCCTAGCACATAACGTCCCCCCCCCCAGCAAGCCTCTGTGGGGTCAGCCAGGGTCTGGGCTGCCAGCGTTGGTGACAAGAAGCACACCCATCTTTACTTCAAGGCTTGGAGAAGAGAAGCCAGGCGCTGTCACTCCAGACTGGGTACAAGTCCTGACTGGTGAACCCAAGGCTGAGTGTCCGGGTAAGGATCCCCAGACCTTGGCATTGGGTACAGATAGGGCAGGGCTGTACCCAATGAGAAAAGTGCTTGTTGATATGAAGCAGGCACCTGGGACAGAAATACTCAAGCTAAGGAAGCGGTTCCTGCCAGAGACATCAGACCTTTGCAAACGGGGGTGCATTGAGGAGAGTCACCGAGAGCCCCCTAGTTTGGAGACTATGATGAACCCTCACTACCTCTAAGGCCCCAGAGTCTGACTTCCTGTTCTGGAGGAGGTGACAGAGAACCCTGGAGGACCAGGATTCTATTTCAGACACAGACCCAGGTCAGGGCAGTGGTTGGGATGGGTTCAGTGTAGTCATCGCGTTACTGAAGGGCAGGTCTCCGAAGCCTCCCACAAACCCATGTCCACATTCTTCATGTCTCAAAGAATTGAACAAGGCACAGGTAAAGCAACAGTCAAAGGGGCAGCCTTAGTAAAAGCAAGAAGGACCCTCCACAGGGTGGGGGCAGACACCAGCAAGCCTGTGACTCTACAGCTCCTCTTTCTGGGTCCAGAGGGGAAGAGTAGCTCCCTAGGGCGTGACCCTTCCTTTGAGCAACATTGGTGATTGACACTTCCGAGCTATATAAAGTTCTGTTTATTGTGCAGGTGCTACCCCACTGTCCTCTGTTACAATCCAGGCAGGAGACGCAGCCCCAATGCGTTAGCTGACAGCGGATTGTGATGCCTTGGGACAATCTTGTCCCTAGAATGCCTGTGTATCTCCAGGGAATTCGCCTTATATTTTCATTGCGGTCAACTGTTTCCCATTTGTTGGAGGAAGTTTGTGTAACATGCAGCCATGGGCAAATGACCCGGCCGTCTTCCCTCGGTCCCACTTCCTTAGGAAAAAGGGACACACAAAGGGGAGATGAGAGAGAAGATGTGGAGGACAAAGTCCAAGGGAGGCAGAAAGCAAAGTCTGACTTGTAGGGGAAGGGGGAGATGTGGATAAACGTGTTTATGTCCAGCCACCCTCAGACAGCCCGACCTTGTTGGACCCCTGGATATTCCCGGGCCTGTAGACCCAACCCAGGATGGGCCAGGACAGGACACTGCTCCCTTCCGGGACTACTCGGTTATATCAGACAGTTCACCTGATGACACACAGAGATGGGTATATTTGGGATTTCCTGTTTGTATATGATACTTCAAAAAAGGTTTACCTTCCCTCCCTCCCTCTGTTTTGCCTTTTTAAACAGCCTCCTGTAGTGTAGACTGTTCAAGACTTGAACGTGCTGCTATAAAGCCAAGGGTAGCCTTGAACTTGGGATCCTCTGCCTTCACTGTCCAAGTGTTGGGATTAAAGGCTTGTGCGGGTTTGCTGGGGCTTTGTGTTTGCTAGGCAAGCATTCTACCAACTGGCTCCCCGCTCAGCTCCTCAAAACAAGTTTCCATTTAAAAAAGCAACAACCATAGCTCCCCTGTCTGCTGTCTCTTCTTCCCTTATGCTAGTCACCGCCCAGTCAGGCCATCATAACGTCCCCTGGACCACAATCCTGGTTTTGTCTCCATCCTTGCTCCAAACTGGAGCTGCCAGAATAAGTTTTTTGTTTTTGTTTTTGTTTTTTTTTTTAAAAAAAAAAAAAGTATAGATACCCTGTTCTTAAAACCTCTCACTGTGGTTAGGGAGATGGCTCAGAGGTTAAGAGCACTGGCTGCTCTTCCAGAGGGCCTGAGTTCAACTCCCAGCATCTACATGGTGGCTCACAGCTGTCTGAAACTCCAGTTCCAGGGGATTCAACACCCTCATACGGTTATACATGCAGGCAGAAACACGAGTGCTCATGAAATAAAAATAAATAATAAAAAGAGCTCCCTGAAAAATACCCACTCGTTTCCTGAGTTGCAGATTTAACTGAATATGTATATCTGACCTAATACTTATAACCCCAGTTCCCCAAGAGTCTGCCACTGGCTGCTTAAACCTGTCCCAGGTCCCCCAGCCACGGGATCCATCTAAGTTCTTGAGAATTTTTTTTTCAGCTTCTTCCAGATTCTTCCACGTCTCCATCTCCCACAACCAAGCTACAGTAAACTTCTTAAGATTTATCCATCTCTCCACTCACTCAGAGTTTTTTTTTTCTGAGCACTTACCATGTATCAGTCTCTACCCCAGCTGCGGGAGTCCCCCCAAAGTACGGTCATTTTGCAGGTGCTGCTGCTCTGCCTAGGAATCCCTCCAGAGTTTAGCTAGCTGATTAATTCATCTTCAACATTCAGGTCAAGTTCCCCCTATCCTCCCAGGGGATTCCCTGACCCTCCTGACCCCAGGCAATGGGGGGGGGTGTCCTCAGGTTTCTTTGTCTCAGATGAGCACACTGGTTTGTCATTGTCATTGCCTGTGTCCACACCTGTCTCTCTATCAGACTGTGACTTCATCCTGGACAAGGGCCAGGTCTGACTCATCTCAGGGTCCCCAGGCTCACCTCAGTGCCTGGAGTGTAGCTGGCACAAGGAAAGGTGTATGGCGCCTGCGGAGGAATGGGCGATAAATAAGCCAGAGTTCTTTCCTTTCTGTGGCTCCCCTAAGACCCCGGCGTGTCTTAAGTGCAGTTTAGGGGGACATGATCTCAACCGCAGGAGAGGCCCAGAGCCTGGGGTATGGCAGTACATCGTGGCCAGCAGCTGGACTGGAGGTTCTAGCTCTGTCTCTACCTCAGTGTGTCACCTGCCCTATCCTCCCCAGCCTCTGTCCCGAGGCTATGAATGGGGCTGTGGAGACTGGAGGGTGTCTAAGTGTCCCTGTCACAGGGCCTTTCCAGTCCTGGCTTGCCTTCCTCCAATGGCCATGGGGCTCACGCTCCATCGCCTTGGGCTGTGGGAGTTGACACCAACAGCAGCTCAGGTGAAACCCCAGTGCATTAATGGAGCCCCTGTTTACCCAGGCCGGGCTCATAAAATGCTTCGAGCGGAACCGCTCTGAACTGGGAGCTGTGGGGCACTGTCTGTTCCAGTTGCTGATCCTTGGAATGGACCACCCGGAGGGCCTGTCCTTCCACAGACACCCTAGGGAACTGCCAAGGGAAGCCTGGGAAAGCCTGGGAGCTGGAGAGTGGGCAAGGGCGGCTTTGGGAGGAGCAGGCCGTTGGAAGGTCAAGCTGTCCACACCTTTCCTTTGCCAGGGTCTTCCAAAGGCCATCTGATAACTGAAAGGAAGAAAGACATAGGCTTCTGCTCGCTGCTTCTAAGCAGCAGCCTGCATTGGCACCCAGCAGACAGGGAGGGCTCAGGAACACACCACCTCTGCCTAGTCTATGTTCTCTTTCCCTGTACTTGTGATCAGGGGGTAGAACCCTGGGTCTCCTGGTCCCTCTTCTGCAGCCTTGTTCTTTTCTACCATTGTCTTCTGTGTCTGTGAGCTCTCAGGACCAGATATATGTCAGATTCAGTATTGCTTTGGGGGAGTTTATGTCTAACCTAGACAATAGCTGGATACCCAACAAATCTGAGAATATAGCAAGAATCTGTTGGGACTATTTGGAGTCCTGGCCTCCAGCTGCTCTTCCCTGCTAGAGATCTTTACTTTCCTTCTGATTTGAGTTACTAAAAGCTGTGTCAAAGTTGTTTACCAGCTCTGCTTCACGAGCACGTGTTGCCTTGCCTTGAGGATCAGGGGATAAGGTTTTTACCTGTTGGCCCACCTGACTGTTGGGTATATAAGCCTCCGTGGTGCTATTGAATAAAGGGCTTCTTACCAGTGACTAGACAAACATGTCTCTGTCTTTCTGTCTGTGTGTCTTTGTGTATTTCAATCTCCAGTCCCTTGCCCAAAGCTCGCAAACTGTATGGTAGCACATAGAGCGCAGACAGGCGTTGTGTGCTGCAAGAATCCATCCATCCATCCATTTCTTGAGAACAGTCCCATCAGCTTCTTGAATACAGAGATACTAGTGAAGGCTGACTTTAAACTAGCGTCTTATTATGCTATCTCTCTCTTTCCTGACCTTAGCTCTGGAACTCTGTGGATTACAGTAGGGCCTGCCACTGTGGCCCAGGTACCAGGAAGCTGATGAAATCCACAGTGCAGGGCCCTTTCTTTGAAGCTCTTCCTCTGGAAGAGCCCCTAGCCATGTGTTACCATGACCGCAGTGTTCTGTAAAAATCTGTAAAAAGGGAGCTGTGCCAGCCACAGAAGTTTGAAGCATAGTTTCCTTCTGTGCCGAGTTCCCTCCACCCTCCTTTCCCTACAGGAGTGTTGAACGGCTGAGGCATTTGGGGGGCTGAGCCAAGAGGAGCTGAGCTGGGGATTAGTGATGTATATTTATATGGCTTGTGGTCACTTATGGGTACAGTCGTTGCTAAAGGTCCCCATGTAGGAAGAGCTTCCAGAATGAGCACCCTGCTGTCCAGGGCACTCAATCACGTGACACCCCAGGAAGCCAGTGGAGAAACAAGTTTTGAAATGTTTGGCACTGGAAGCTAGTCAGTGGACTGTTCTTTTAGGCATGCAGAGTGTCACACTGTAGGCAAAGAATCTGGGAACTGACGAAACAGATTCTCTTCTGTCAGGAATGTAACCGGAGAGCTGAAGACCTGGCTTAGACGGACCAGCGCCCACCACCCAAGCCTGAGGACCAGAGCTGGGTCCCCAGCATCCGTGTAAAAAGCCAGACGTGATGGCAAAAAAAATTTTTTTAGTTTGTTTTTTTGTTTTTTTTGTTTTTTTTTTTTGTTTTTTTGAGACAGGGTTTCTCTGTGGTTTTGGAGCCTGTCCTGGAACTAGCTCTTGTAGACCAGGCTGGTCTCGAACTCACAGAGATACGCCTGCCTCTGCCTCCCAAGTGCTGGGATTAAAGTCATGCGCCACCACCACCCGGCGGCATACGCTTCTAATCACGGCACTGGGAAGGCAGATATGGGAAGACCCCTGAGGTTTGCTGGCCAGCCAGCATCCTTACCAGCTAACCCAAGGTTCTAGAGTGAGACCCCCTCCTCTTCCTCAAGCAACAGCAAAGAGACAAGGTGAGGGAGTCTTGAGGGGCAACACCCAATGTTGATTTCCAGCCTCTCCATGCAAGAGCACACATATACACACATACTTACACACACACCATACATACATACATACATACATACATACGTGCAGCAGAATTGCGAATGATAACGCAGCCTATATTATTAGATAGCAGAGCTGTATCTTTGTTTTCTTCATGTTGAAAGGTGTGTGACGTCGAAGCTAGCAGCTGCTCTGTGGTTGTTGTCAGGCACCAGGCTAGAGCAGGGCTGAAGGCAGCAAGTACATTTGGCTCTGAAGCTGCACACATACTTTGTCGGCAATAGGGAATGAGTTCCAGTCAACCATGCGACCTGGAGGACGGGGCTGCCTTTACCTCTGTTCTGTGACAGACAGTTAATAGTTATTATAATGTAAAGTGGAAAACAATTGGGACAAGGCCCCAATTTCAGGTTTTTGTTGTTTTTCGTTTTTTTGTTTGTTTGTCCAAGACAGGGTTTCTCTGGGTAGCCCTGGCTGTCCTGGGACCTGCTCTGTAGACCAGGCTGACCTCAGACTCGGAGATCTGCCTGCCTCTTACCTTTCAAGTCCTAGGATTTTAATCCTAGGATTAAAGGTGTGCACTACTACCAGCAAGATCCAAACTTGTAAGAAAAAAATATTGAAGAGAAATTTCTGATAGTTAAAAATACATTGTTTTTCTGTATTTGGTGATACTTGTTGGCTTTTAAAATTTTCTGATTGGGGCCAGCTAAGCGGCTTGGCAAGAAAAGGCACGAGCTCCACAAGACTGAGCACCTGGGCTCAATCCCAGGAACCCATAAAAGGTGGGAGGAGGGAGCCAGCGCTACAAAGTTGCCCTCTGACTCACTCACACACACACACACACACACACAGTCTCCCCAGTCACACAAAAATAAAGTTTAAAAGCGTTTTAATTGTAATTGATTGCCAGGTGGTGGTGGCACGTGCCTTTAATCCCAGCACTTGGGAGGCAGAAGCAGGCAGATACCTTTGTGAGTTCAAGGCCAGCCTGGTCTACAGAGCAAGTTCCAGGACAGGCTGCAAAGCTACAGCAAAACCCTACCTTGAAAAACAACAACAACAAAAAAAAAATGCAATTGATTGTGATTTTTCTCATTTTAAATATTTACGTCTATACTTGATTTTAATACATTTATTTCATCCCAGCTTCCTCCAAACTGCAGCCAAGCCTGCCTAGCACACAGCAAGACTCTAAGCACTAAAAGGTTTCTCACTGAACCCTTTCATCTTAACCCACTCCATTCAAGGTCTGCCCACTCTGCCGTCACGGACCCCAGAGTCGGCCTCCCATATCGTAGCTACAGAGGCCCTCCGGCTCCCAGGAGAGTCCTACGTTGCTAACCTAAGTGGGAACGTCATTGAGCACACCCCACTACTGACCTTGGCAATGCGGTGTTGGATGATGTCACAGTACCCCACGCAGTGTCCTTGTTCACCCTGTGATGTCACGGCTGCCTGCAGCTGCGGCTTGCTCACACCGCCCAGTGTCCTGAGTGATTATGACACTGCTCACCACTGGCCCAGGAAGAGACCTACTTCCAGTTTTTGAAGATCTGGGGATCGTGCCCCATTTTTCTTGTCTCAGCTACTTTGGGGGTTGAAACAAGAGGGTGACTCTATGAGTTTAAGACAAAGCTGGCATAGGGAAACCTCCTTCTACTCCCTCAAAACAAAACAAAATCCACTTCTTAAAGGTACCGTAACCTTCAAAACCAAATGGTGACTAGGTTTTTAAACATATTGGGGGATATTTTGGATTCAAACAGTAACAGACTCCAAACCCCCTCACCCCCACTCTTCCCTTTTAAATGATACATTGTTTAGAGATTGTTATTTTGTCCGTGCAATGTGGCAGCAACTACCTATCAAAAAAAATGAGCACCATGGATGCCTGTGTTCTCTGGGGCTTCCCCCAACTCTACACTGTTCTTGTTCTTAGTCTACAGACAGTTCTGCTCCAGGCTCAACCTACCCTCAGCAGCCCCCTGGGCAGGATGTAGATCTGGTCCACGTGGCCCTGTCATTTCCCTTCAGGTCCTGCAGCCCCAGTGACCCTGCTGGGCTTCAGTCTTTCTTTAGGGGTAAATCCAGTATGAATACTGGCAATAACAATTCACAATGGCCCAAGTTCACGGAAGGCTCACTCTCCAGATGAACCTGTTCCATTTCACCAAGTGACAGGTGTTAATTCAACAAGTCTGCAGCCACCTGAGAAGGTGCCACAAGTATCCCACTATAGAGATAAGAACACTGGAGCACACAGAGAAGTTACTTGTCCCAGGGTTCCATGAGTAAGATGTTAGCAGAGTCCGGATGAAACTGATGAAGCCTGCCCCTGAGCACTGAGTGACATCTGGGTATTTGTTACATGTTCCTTTGTAAAATAGTTGCAAACCAGGACTGGAGGACACAGGGCTGTGGAGACCAAGGTACCTGCAGTTGGAACACTCACAAAACAGAAATGCAGGTGTCACACTCAAACATCTAAGGCCACGGCTACTCCTGCTCTCAGAGGAGGCAGCTGAGCTCAAAGAGATGGGGATGCAGAAGTTAGCCCAGCCTTACAGAAGGGAAGGAAAGGACCCCAGGGACCCCACATCGGAGTGCCCAGTGTCCCTCAGTCCTTGGCTCTGCCACCTATGAAGCGATCCTTCCCAGGCAGGCATCAAGCTGATGCCCCTGCTTCCCTGGCCCTTATGGAATGCTGACCCTTGGCCACGCCTCAGTTCCCAGTAAGACTCTGAGAGTTAGGAGGGAACTTCAGGCTAGAACCTCCTGTCCAGACAGAGAGGTCCCTTGAATGCCCCACAAGGTGCTGCGGGCAAGTCATGGGATTGCTCTGAGCCTCCTTTTTTTTGTTTTCACCTGCAATTCGATATTGAAGAAAGGAATGGGCGTGAGAGTCAGTAAAACAAAGCACGTACAACTGAGCCTTGCAACAGACTGGGCTCCAAAGCATGCAAAAGCCAACTTCACCTTCTCATCACCATCTGCAACCCTGCCCTGCACTGCCTCCCTCACGCCTGCCCCTTGCACTCCTCTGGGATGGAAGCCGAGGATTTGCTGGGACTGCTGAATTCACTCCAAGGCTCTCCTCAGGACCACAGCACCCAGGAGTAGACCCTGGCCTTTCACAGGCCACCTCTCGCAGCAAGCTCGGACTTCAGTACACTGACCTGGGTGGTGCTACTTCCCGCTGTCCTTGGCCGTCTTTTCTCCCCACCCACATCCTCAGCCTTCTCTACCGTCCTTGACAGCAGCCAATGTCCTAGCCTGGTCCTGGCTAAATATAGCAGAGTGTCCGTGTTAACCCTGTGGCCCCTCTCCTCTCCTCCCAACCCAAATCTCCAGATGACTTAACCTGTAAAGAAGACATACAACCCCCACAGTCCTTGCCCACGGAGGACTTTCAGCTCCAGCCACCTTCGTACTTGGCTGGGAACGACTGTCGTTATCCGGATCGGTTTGGAGCCTGCACTTTGTCTCTGTTTTGCACAGATGTCTTAAAATGTGAGTGTAGGGCAGGGTGGTGGAGGTGCCCACCCTGAATCCCAGTACTCAGGAGGCAGAGGCAGGATGATCTCTGTGGGCTCAAAGGCCAGCCTGGGCTACAGAGTGAGTTCCAGGAAAGCCAGGGCTATGGGGGAAGGGGGGAGCAAGTGTGGGATCTGAAGCAGAGAAGGTGTCCACAAAGACTTCCAGGCCCTTCTCTTCCAAAAACAGGGGAAGACAGAATCAACAGGAAGAATAAAGAGCAGAAAGCAGAGCAATGTGAACCACCAGACAGCCGGACCCCTGCAGGCTCCTGGAGATGGACATAAACCCAGGGATTGGGAGGGATTCGTTTTTAATTAAAAAGCTATCAAGGCCCAGATATAAAGTATCATGACACTAATAGCCCAGGAAATCTGGAACCTTAAATCACAACAATTCCTCCCCCGAGGGCAAGCCTGGGACCTTGGGATTGGACGGAGGATCTTGCCGCGTGCCAGGGCAGGAAGTGGCGAACTCTGACCCCTCCCTCTGCGGGAGCTTCCAGACGAAAACAGGCAAGGGCTCCGGCTAGATCTGGTTGGCACCGTCGTTTCTTAAATGGGGAAACCGAGGAAGGGTCTAGGGGCACCAAGATCTCCCAGGGAGCAGGAGCAGAGTGGAAGCCAGAAACTGAACTGAAGGTTCTCATTTTTAGCGGAAGGCTTGCCATCACTCTCAGGCTGCCTGAGGGGTGTGTGTGTGGGGGGGGTGACGTCGAGACTGCAGGTGGGCCACACTAGACATCCCCCTGGAGCAGAGGCTTTCTGCACCCAACATGGCCCTCTTCCACACGGGCAACAGCCTTCCACGAGGGCAGCCTGACTTGTTAATTTAGGGACCAGTGCCCACCTCCCTCTGTAGTGAGAAGGTCGGCTAGACTCTCTGCAGAGGCCCTTCTGCTGCTAACAATCTTCAACGCTATTCGTCAATCGACCCCGCTGTTCTGCTCTTCAGTAAGATGGATTCTGGACGCAGAAGGCTACCAGCAGGGAGCAGTGATGAATGGAGAGACCGGAAATAGTTTGAACTCTCAAAGCAAAACTCTAACAACCACCTCCAACCCGGAGGGTCCCCCCCTTGTACCACCTGACTCCCCAGAGTTTTCATCTCAGGGCTGGCCTGAGCCAAAAGCCAGACACTTCATTCATTCTTCTTCCCGAGGATTTATAGCTTCCCAGGAATGTTCTTGCTTCTATAATTCTTACATTGTCTGAGGGCATCCAGCTAAGGTGGGAAGGATTTCCCTGCCTCAGCTGAGGGGAAGACGAGATGCCAAGCAATCGCTCATCCCTTGGGCCACATCTACAGAGATACTGTACCCAAATCCGGGGAGAGGATATTCTCAACCTATTTTATATCAACTAGATTTCCAGAGAGTGATGACCAGTATAGGAACAGAACGTTGAAGATCTCCAGAAGAGGTGGCCAGGAAGCTGGGACCTAGACCACGTAAGATTGCTAAGTCAGGTAAGCTCAAAAAGTGAATGAATGCAAAGGGCCTGGGTCCTGGGTTCAAATCTCTAGAAGCATTCTGCAGCAGAGGACACGTGTGTTTGGGGCAGTTACCGGCCTGAAATCCTCTCTGTGGAGCTTCTGTTGGTACAGTCTAGAGTCCTCCTGGCAGTTCCTTCCTCGTAGGCTGAAGCTGAGTGTGATGGTGTATACCTTTAATCCTAGCAGAGGCAGAGGTAGGTGGATCTCTGTGACTTCAGGGCCAGCCTGGTCTTCTCAGTGAGTTCTGGAACAATCAGGGTTATATAAAGAGATCCTGCCCTCCCCTGAAAAAAAAGATTTGAGCTGATAGGAAGGTCTGTTCATTTGTGACATCCCGGGAACACCCGTCACACATCCTTCTTCATTTCATTCTCACAACGCTGACTTACCCTTTGTTTCTACAAATCCTAGGCTACAAATCCATGCCGGGCAGCTCCCTCAACCCCCGACAGGGAGCCAAAGCAAGCTGAGAGTTGGCTTTGCATCTCTGACACCACAGAGCTCTCTCTTCTTCTTTTTTTTTTTTTTTAATATTTATTTATTATGTATACAATATTCTGTCTGTGTGTATGCCTGAAGGCCAGAAGAGGGCACCAGACCCCATTACAGATGGTTGTGAGCCACCATGTGGTTGCTGGGAATTGAACTCAGGACCTTTGGAAGAGAGAGCTCTCTCTTCTTTCCTGCTTCTGCCACCCTGTCCCCTCCTCCCTGAGCCTCATCTTCTGAGAGCCTCTGCTTTTGCCTGAGGCTCTAGGTGCCCAGAGAGTCCTCCCTTCATGGCTGGGGATGGAAACCTCCTCCTGAAGGGTATGTGTTCTCATCACTGCGTCATACATGCCCCCACTCATGGGCTCACTTTCTGTTGTCCCCCAATAGGTACTTGGCATTTGAGTCCTTGGGACATCCTGTCCTTGACTCAGCTCTCCCTGACTACAGACCTCCAGGGTGGGCAGGTTTATCTGGTTTCCCCACCTCTAGCCTAGCTCTGATGTCTCTTTCGACCCCAACATTGGCACAAAGACTTGACTCAGGAAGGCATGTGAACACCAGGCAAACTGGATCACCAGTGAAACTCAATGGCAGCCTCATCTAATCCCCTGCTGTTGCAGAAGGAGAAACTGAGTCCCAGGGAAAACAGACTGGAGGTCAGGATCTAAGCAACAAGTTTCCCTAACACTAGATGGTCCCGATCAAGAAAAGTAAGTGAAGAAGAGGCCTGTGGTAGCCCCTGCTGGCCCCTCAAGCTGGTTACCCTGCAGTGGTCTCAGACCTGGGACTTTGGAGAGGTGAGCCAGAGGTCAGGGGGAGTTGCTGAGGCTTCTGCCTCCCCACAGAGGCCTCTTATATTCCAAACTGAGGGCCTGCTCTCCGCTGGCAGGAGGAAAGGCCCCTGGTGGGTACTGAGTATCAGCCTGAGGTTCAAAGGCTGCCTGAAACAGGCATTAGCCCTCAGCTTCCGCCACGAATTTACAACCCCCAAAAAAGTCCTCTATGCTGGGAGTGGGAGGCGATTTTCCATGGCTGGCCCTGCTGCCCTGCCTAGTCCCCAACTTACTGGAAAGTCAGAGACAAAGTGCGTTGTTCATGCTGGGGAAAGGCCGGGCCTGGCCTGAGAAAACAGACCCTGACTAAGTGGGCTGCAGGTGTGATGTCACAGGCACTCCAATCTGAGAAGGCCATGTCCTGGGCTCCCTGACTTCTGAAAATAGAACTCAAATCCTGGGATCTAGAGGAACAACCAGGGGTCATCAGGGAGGGAAGGAGACTGCCCTCCTGCCCCGCTTGGCCCACAGACGGGCAAGCCTGGCAGAGGATCCCAGTACGGTAGACAGCAGTCTGCAGTGTGCAGCAACAGGAGAGAGTGGTTGCAACACAGCAAGCCGGGGATTCAAGGCTGCAGGGTGAGCCCCTTGAGAAAACATCAAGAAAGTCCAGCTCCTGGGGGAGCAGGATGCCTGCAGTGGCTACCAGAGACCTCCGCCTTACTCCTCAGCCCCACAGTTCTCGGAGGCCAGTGCCAATGCCTCGATTGGAGTTGCACTGACTTATACCAGAGTTTGTGGGATCCACAAGCGCCAGACGCAGGAGAAGCCAAATGGGTCCCCGACTCCAAAGTCAGCTTTATGCAAAATGGAGAAGTAAAAGGGAGGAAAGGGAACTGCCCCAGGCTAGACCTGAAATGGGTAGGAAATGAGACACACCTTGTTCTCCTGCAGTACAACCTACACCGGCTTTGGAGCATTCACCTAAGCCAGCTAGGAGAGCTGCAAGCAACACCTAACCTAACCTTCCCTGGTTCAGGCTGTCTGGATATGTGGCCCTGAGGTCTCAGATCTGCTACAGGCCTCCTCGTGAGACAGATGCTGAGGGCGGACCCTGTGTTCAGAGGGATGAAGGCCGGGGTAGAATGAGATCACAGGGAAGTGGGAGAGGAAGAATCTAGACGGTGGACCAACGTGTTGAAAGATCAGGAGGGTATACCCATCGAGGAGCTCACCCAGCCAGGGATGTGGGTGTGTTTGGAGCATCCCAGGATACAGGGTGGAGTCAAGATGGACAGGAGGAAAGGAAGCAGAAGTTGGGGCAGGAGAGGTGTGGTATGCTGAGCCAGGCTAGGTTTTGGGTCTCTTGTGCAAGAAACAGGTTTCCCCCTGAATTCCCTCACAGTTTGCTGTGACAGAGCCAAGCCAATGCTCGGGTACCTTGTTCTGTCTGCACCCATCCGCTCACCACAAAGGCCTGCAATCACAAAACACAAATACTGGGCCATGCCCAGCCAAAGGCCACCCCAGATCTCATCCAGGTCCTACTCTAGGATCTTGGGAGTCCTGTTTGTCTAGTCCCAGCCTTCTCTAACCAGAAGTTAGCATCCTGCGGTCTCTAATTGGGGCCATTTTCTTCTGCACATGATACAAATCAAAAACAAAACAACAAGCCTTGGTCCCTGTTGCTTGGGGACAGATTTCCCCACCCAAGAGCCCAGTAGCCTCCACACACAGCTCCCCAGCATTAGCTACAACTCCCAGTGTGGGCCAGACTAGGGGGCCAAGGTGTGGCAGGTCAGCCAGCCCACCACAGGCTGCAGGAGGGGCCAAATCACAGAGTCCATATAAATTAATTTAATTGGGCCCTATTATCACTTTGCTCTGAGCCTGCAAGTCTAATCTAGCGTTGAAGTAATTCATTGGGTGTGAAGTGTCCCTAGCCAAGACTTCCCTCTGCTCACGGAACAAACCTCTCCACACTTGGCGGAGACCCTGGGCCACTGCAGCCTGGCTCCGGCAGAGGGGTTGTGCAGGGAGCAGGGCCAGCAGGGGAAAACTTAAAATAGCTCCAGCGTTGGCTGCTTCCCCTGACTTTTCCCAGAATGAGGCCCCAGCCCACACCCCACCAACCCCCCAAAGTACACATATGCTCAGCCACACAAGTACAAGATGAAGTGACATTCAGGCCTTTGCCGAGCCAAAGGACGGCTATAGACGCCCCAGGAAACCCAGGTGAACCCCAAATTACTAGGAACTTTTGGGGAAAGTCTTTTCTCTCTGCTCTGTGCCTCAGTTTGCCCTCCTGAAAAAAATATGCCCTGGCTTCTCACTTCAGAATCGAGTTATTCAGTTCTCACCTGTGAAACAGACTCTCCTAACGGTTAGCAGAGCCTCTGGAAGGGTTAGAGGAACTAGCAAATGATGAGGACACAATGGCATGCAGTAAGCACTCCCTACATGCTCACACATTGTGAGACTCAGGTAGGACAGGGTAGGGAGTCATCTGCAGCTGTAATGGCTGAGGCCAAGGCACACACGTGTTGTAATTCCAGAGCTGCAGAAGGGCGTGGGCTGGTGTGGTTCCCACGGAGCCTTGATCCTGGGGTTGGGGGCACCTGAGAACTGAGGGATTGCAAGGTGCCCAACTTGATGTGTTATGATTTGATTTGCATAAATTATGGTGCAATTGTGCATAGCCTGATGTCAAGCTCATTAAGTCATCAGGCACCACGAACCAGCTAGTTGAGCCCAAATCTAAGGTGGGGGAACCTGGGGACCCGAGCCTGAGGATAGAAGCAGGAGCTCATGCATGAAGACATGAACGCATAGCACACCCACCTTGGGGCCTGCTCCTCCATCCCAGGCAACTCCTCAGAAAGGGTGCTGGTTGTAAAGGCCTAGGGGAGGTAGAGGATTTCCTGAGCGGTCTGCCCCTCAACCCCAGATACTGAGATAGCACCAGTTTATTATTATTATTATTATTATTATTATTATTGTTGTTGTTGTTGTTGTTGTTGTTGTTGTTGTTGTTGTTGTTGTTGTTATCTGGCCTGGAGCTCACTATGTAAACCACTCTGCCCTCGAACTCACAGAGCTCCATCTCCCTCTGCCTCCCCAGTGCTGGGATTAAAGCTTTGCAACCACGATGCCCAACACTGCCAGTTCTTGTCCGATTCCTGCTCCTGGGTCTGAGCTGACCTCAGAATCTGAACTACACCACAGCTATTGGAACAGTCATCAATAGATGAGCAAAGTGACAGGCGGCAGGAACAATCGGAACCTCTTCCAGCGAGCAGCAAAGTCCCAGTCTCCCTAATTCAGAGCGTACAGGACCCTGGCTCCGACTCAGAGGAAGTATCCGGGAAACTGAAAGGAGTAGGAAGGGACTTGGGAGCTTAGTTTAGGCCCTTTCTCTTCTCCAGACTTGTCTCCTACTCGGAGTCTGCGCACCGTGGTCTCTTCCGCTGGGGATTACTTTGGCCTCAGTCTTCCCTTCAGCAATGGGTTGCTGTGCAAATTGTGTCCGTACAAAAATGACTCAAAAATCCATCAGGGTGCACATTAGCTGTACCAAGACAAACAGCTTCAGAACTCAGCTCTAGAGACACCAAGTCAGGAAACGTTCAAACAGCTCCTTCCTTTTACGCCTCCATCTCACGGAGAGGCCCAGGCTTAAGCCTTCAGAGAAATTCTCCTACAGGCTGGATCTCAGGACTCCAGCCTCATTACCCACAATGCAACCTTCTGTGCTCTCTTACCGCGGCCCACGGAGTGGTTGGGAGGTGGGCGGTTCTCCGCTCCGCACCCGTGGCTCAGCAGAAAAACCGTCATTTACGACCAGCTCTGTATCCAGACAGCCTTAACCTGTCTTCTGCCAATGGTGACGGGGATAGGGACACAGACAGATACCCTTCCTCTTTACCCTCGCATGAGGACTGCAAAGGCTCTGGGGGGTGGGGGTGGGGGGCAGGTCACACTTCAAATTGCTCTCCAGTTCTTTTCCTCTCATCCGGTTCCCACCGCTTTTACCATTCGATTCACCATAGTGCTTAGACTCCCGGCGTCCCGTCTTTCAACCAGGCTGGCAAGTGGTGTGCCCTCACAGAGTGGTGAGAACCCAGCAATGTGCATAAAGATTTCAGGAAAGCGCTTGGGAAACCGTGACTATGACTGGGTGTTGGTGTTTTGTTGTGCTTTGTTGTTTAGTTTGTCTAATCCGTGTCCTGGGAATGGCGGGGCCCAGCTCAGCCCTACCTGTCTTGCCCCTTAAAACATAGGGCTGACATTATCTGCTGGCTCTCAGCCAGGACCCGACCATGTCTCTGAAGGGCATGGGGCCAGGGATATCACTGAAGTCAAGTGAGGGCAGTTCTGGGGCTGTGAAGCTCCAGTAGGAGGCCCCAGAGTCCCCTCCCTGATGCTATCTTACATATCCCAGACTGGCCTCAAACTCCCTGTGTAGCTGAGGGTGGTCTCAAACCGCCCATCCCCCTGTAACTCCTAAATGGTGGGATTGTAGATGTGGCCAGCCGGACCCCATCTATGCAGTACTGGGGATCAAACTCAGGGTTTCATCCATGCTAAGCAAACACCTTAACAGCTAAACTACAGTTTCTAGCCCCTCGTTATGGTTGGAATGCATCCTCTGCAGTGAGCAATAGGCACTTGTACCCACTGCACAGCACTGGGAGGTGAGCCTCTAAGAAGTAACTCAGCCATAAGGACTACCCCCCTCCTGAATGGATTCCTATAGAGTGTACCTCACAGACAACACGGAATTATGATACAACAGCCCAGAAGGGCTGGGGGAGCCCCAAGGTAGCCCACTAAAGGCTGGGATGCTGAGAGGCCTTTTGGAAGAGTCTATGTCGGCAGAAAAGCGTTCTCAGCGCAGGCAGCACAGAGGTGCTGTGTCCCCACCTATCCTGTGTCCCAGTGGGTGTACCCTGTGGGACAGGTGAGGAGATGATAGCCCTGCAAGCTGTGAAGAGAACACATGCTGGCCTCGTGCCTGGGGGTGAGGGTACCTCCTACTCCGTCTCAGCAGCCACTTCAGCATACTGTAATGTTAGGGAGGGCCAGTGCAGGGCACAGGGAAGGGCAGGCCATGTCATGCTCTGGCCTCTGAGGACCAGTCCACTCAATCACTAGACAAGTGTCAATCAAATCCTATTATGAGGGAGTTATTTCCCCCATCACAAACACTCTAGGAAGAGATTATGGGTGAATTTGCTTTCCCTATGGGCATGCATGAAGATTTGGGGAAAGGATTGAACGTGGACTCCAAGTTTCATTCAAGAATGGATTCCCCAGTAATAAGTGTGCAGTTGGGGATCTCCGTAGATCAGGGAGAACAAAGACACCCACACTACATGAAAGCAGCCGTGAGGATAGGGAGGTCTCTACATGTATGTGTCCCGGTGCCCTCTGTGTGTATTTCCTGATAGGCAGCAACTGGTTCAAGGATGAGACAGGGCCAGAGGAGGAGCAGAAATCAGGCAGAGAGACCACAGGGCGAGCCAAGACTTACCTGACTTCCCACCTGCAGTGGGATGATGGTTTTCCTCTCACGTCGCCCGAGGCAAGTTGGTGGCACCGTCCCAAGAGTCGATCTGATTTTTCTCACTGGGAAATGAGCAGGGAGCTCGCCTTGCATATCCCACAGCTGGGCAACAGTGAGCAGAGAGTCCCACCAAGCAGGGCAGGGTGGAGGTAGATAGAGGTACCTCATCCTGATCATGAAGCATTTGCCTCTTGGATGTGGTTAGACCCCTTGGCTGCATCAAGCAGCTGTGGCCAGGACCTGTGGGAGCCACTGGGGAAGCCTTCCAGAGAGGATGACCTCACCACGAGGTATGATGCTGGCTGGCAGCAGGTGGGCACCATGTTGGGCATACCAAACTGATATCTCTCTTCACAAGCAATCTTAGGATGTCCTTCCCCACATATTCCCTCAAAGATGTTCATCTAGAAGGAGGGTACACTTGGGGAAGGCTCCCAGCACTGTCTGCACGCTCATCCTGGGACGAGCTCATGTCCCCAGGCTTTGCAGTACCAGCCAATGTGCGGAGCATCCTTCATCATACACTGCCCTGTGGTGCCAGCGAACTCCCAGCTCCTCTGCGGGGTTTAAGTCTCCATGTCAAGAAAGCCAAGACAATCTGCTCTCACCAGGTTGTCAGAGGCTGCACGGGAAAGCACAAAGCCTGGCCCGCTGGAGGTGGGCAGTGGCAAGGCACCGCCACAGTCCTGCTTGTCCAAAATGACTGTGCTGAGCCCTGTGACAGAGGATGGAGGTGGAGCAGGTATCAGGGCCTCTGTCTGCAGGCTCTGAGTCATCCAGCGAAGCAGACAGACACAGGGCACTCAGTCACAGCGTCACAGGCAGAGAAACCCAGGAGGTGTACCTAGCCTTCCATGTCCCTGAGGCCCCCACCAAGGCACAGATGCTGAGCTGCAGTTTGACCAGAGGGCCATGCAGGGAACATTTCAGGGGCAGGGGACCTAGGCAGATCTGCATGCTAAGAGAACGCGGGTGTCTGTCGCAGGCTGAACAACCTGTGGTGACCAGGACAAGACAGGGACTTTAGCAGGGAAGGCTAATGGTTAGATCAATGGGTAGAAAAGTCCCCTGGAGTTGGGGGAACACTTGGACAGTCATGTAAAAGACCTACAGCTCAGAGACCTGAAAGAAGGCTGGGCAGTTCTGCCCTAGCCAGGCAGAAGGTTAGGGAAGGGAAGGAGAGAAGGCAGGAAGAAGGCAAACAGACTCAGAAGGAGGAAGTGGCTGGGTGGGAGAGGGAGCACCCCTCTGGCACGCTAGAATCTGTGTCTTACCAACCTATCCAGCGACTCAGCCAGCCCCTTCCTCGCCAGGCCTTAGTTTCCCCATCTGGGAAATAGGAGTCTAGGCCGGAGCAGCCCGAGGCCCATCCCAAGACACACACCCCGAGAGGCTTTAAAACAGTATTTTCGTGCTTCAGGAGTAGGGGCACTGGGCCCCACAATTGAGCCTTCCTCTCAGTCTAAGCACTGGAGTTAGGGGGCCTCCCCCACTCCCAGGTGAGGGCAGGTAACCTAGCCCAGAAGGCTGCATTGCAGAACTCCAGCGCCACCTACTGTCCATCTGGGAAAGCCCGCCAGGTTCAGGCACTTGTTTGGACCCAAGTCCCTGCGGACTGAAGCACTTCTGGTCCCTCTTCAGGTGACTCACTGCACACAAAATGTTTCCTTCTCCGAAGATTCTAAGCTCATCAGCTCTTTCCAGGAGGGGCACTGGGTAAGACAGCACCACCCATCTGCCCTTGCTGCCTCCTGGGAAGGGTCTCTGTTCTCATCATTTCATTCTCTCTGGCCCCACAGCCCATCAACTTCAAAAGCCAGCTGCCCCCTTGGCCCCGACACCACACCTCCTGTCCTCACTCTCATCCCACACCACAGTGGCCGTCTTTAAAAGAGAAGACCGGAGGGCAAGACTTCAGCAGCTTTTCCAAGGCCACAGGCTGGTCCGGCTCTTTCTTGCCTACTCCACTTTTAAGCCCAGCACTTCACTGATGCATCTGACAGAAGGTGTTGGCATATTCTGTCCCCCAAATTCTTCCATCTTTAGGAACTTTTTGAAACTGTCATCAAGAAGTCTGGGTTGAACGGGGAAGCTTCCCGCTGCTGCCCACCCAGGGGCCGGCTTCCCTGTTGGATCCCAGGCACCCCTCTGGTGGTCAGGACAGAAGGAGCAATGAAAAGCTGGTTTCCGTGCCTGACTGCCCCACCCTCAGCCCTGGCCCACTAACGAGGGCATGAGGGGAGGGTTGGAAGCTGTAGGAGCTCAGGAAACAGCTTGCACCTGGGTTATACTTAGTGGGAGATGGGTGTGTGGCTAGTTGCTTGTGGAACCCAACCTCCCCCCAGTCTCCCCAGGTTCTCCCCTCCCCCGCCTCGATGGCCGACTCAGCCTGGAAGCAAAGAGCCCCCCTCTTCATGCCCCACCTATACTGGCTGACCCATAAAGGCAGAAGAAGCCTTCCAGGGAGGCAGGTGTGGCACTCTCTGTGTGGGTGGCTGTTGCAGAGGCACCCCTGCCTGTAACATCCTAACTGGGCTCACTTCCCAGGCGGGAAACTGAAGCATCCCAAAGCCAGAGAAAAGGGCCTGCTGTGTCCACTCTGTCTTTGGCATCCCTGTAGATCGAGGGCAGCTGACTCTTGGATGAGCACAACAGATAATCGATTAATACACAAACACGTGCTCAGGAAAATATCAATCAAAACTACACGGAGAATCCGTCTCACCTTGGATGGCTATCGTCAAAAAAGCAACTAACAAAGACTGGAGGGGATGGGGTGAGGTGATCTACTACTGACGGGGATGTAAATTCTCATAGCCACTACGGAAATCAGTTTGGGGGTTCCTGAAAAACTAAAGACAGAACTGCCACAGGATCCAGATGTTTCTACCCCTCCTGGGTATACACCCAAGGGAACTGAAAGCTGGTGCATAATTAAAATCCTCTCACTTCTGTGTCTGTCACACCAGTAGCAACAGCCAAGCCATGAGCTCACCCTCTCATGGATGGGTGGATGAAGAAACCGTGAACAGATGAGCACAGTGGGGTATTACTCAACCATAAAGGAAAATGAAGCCTATCTGTAGGAAAGTGGATGGACCTGGGAACCATCATGATCAGCAACGGAAGACAAGTACAGTGTCTTCTCTCGTCCTGAGAATCTAAAAAGTGCAGCAGCAAAGTGGGTCGGGCCCACGAGAGAAACGGGGGAGCTGGGGAGGAGCAAAAGAGAGGGCCATGGGAAGGTCTGTCTACGTGAAGATATCATAATGAAACTTATACGCCAATAACAATTGCGGTGAGGCCTGGGAACAGCTCAGTTGGTAAAGGGCTGAGTTTGATGAAATCAGGCTGGCCTTGGAAGGAAAGGATTTGAGTCCTGAAGCCAGAGCTTTGCAGCTGTGAGGTTAACCTCTGTATCCTGGCTCCCTCTTGCCTCAAAGAGAGATAGCATCCAACCCACCAACCAGTTCCTGTAACACCGGAGATCTGGTGAAAGTGACTCACAAAGTTTACCCCAGCCCTGGTTATTTTTCCAGTCACTGCAAGTTCTCTGTGAGAGAAGCCAGGCTGGTAGTGGCTGGTGGGCTTAGCAGCCCCTCTGCAACACCACCCTGGGCCAGTCACAAGGAATGAAGTCCCTTTTCCTCCATATCACACCCAACAATTTTGTGGGGACAAAATCTATGGGCCTTCCCTGTGTCTAGGCTGACTTCAGCATGTGTCCTTTTCTCAACAGAAGGTGACCTCTTCGGGGTGCCTCAAAGTCAGCGATGGCAGAGGGCCTGGAGGGAGGGGACAAAGCTGAGCTCAAATTCTAGCTCTGTCAGAGCTGTGGGAATGGTCTGTGGACCAATGTCCCTGAACCCCTGTAGCTAGAAAATGCTATGTATGAATGAAATGGACCTGGCAATTTCATTGCCAGGCAGAATCTGCCACTGGGTTGGCCCAATCAGATCAGGAAAGATATGAGCTTGGGAGACAAGAAGACATCACAAGAAGTCCCTTGAGCATTTACAGCTGGGATGGGTCAGATTGGGGCAGGGGGAGTGGTTGAGGACCACACTGCCTTAGATGCTTCTGGAATTCACCTGCAGAGTACTTCTGAAGCTGGGTAGGTATGGAGCTACTGTTACGACTATGAGTGTCCCGTTTCAACCGTCTAGGAGATATTTATTGGGTCTCATCTCTGCCACATCACAACTTTGGCTACAAGAACTCTTTGCAGTACCAGATCAAGTCACTGCGGCCAACAATGTAGCCATGTAGCATTCCAACAATGTAGCCATGTAGCGGTCCAACATTGTAGCCATGTAGCGTTTCAACAATGTAGCCATGTAATATTCCGGGGTTATTTTTCCTTCCCTGCATAGCAGCTACAGGGGCATCAGTCTCAGCATGTTTCAGTGTGTAGTGACTGTTTAGGGCTCTCCCAGCCTCCCATCCTGTGCTCTGAAGTCTTCTAAGGACTTCCGGCACAGATTAACTGCTCATTTGTCCCATGTGTGAGTGATCAGCAGCTTCTAAGTGCCAAGCACACACTTATGGAACAATATGACCCTTGCCGCTTAGTCAGCAGAATGACTAGCCTTAGCCTCACCCTGCCTCGTGGTTCTGGTACAAAGCAGATGCTCAAGAAATTGTCCTATGCATGTGGTGGAGGCTCCTACACTCCCAGTGTGCAGTAGGATTTGAACAACTCTCAGATCCTTCTAGCAAAGTGCCAAGATGTCCCCATGTATCAGTAGAGCTGACACAGTAGAGAATGACCTCTGGGTCTGGGAGGTGTAGCCTGGGAATTGAGTGTGGGGAAACAGGATGTAGTGATGGGGGTCCCTGGAGGTTTCATGGGTGTCCTTAAGGTCTGTTGGAGGAGGGTGGAAGCAGGAGGAGGTAGGAAATCAGGGTATCACGGAACAGCTCTAGAGCATCCTGGGTTAGAGAATGACTCATCTTGGTCTGTCCACTCAGAGCTGTCTAACTCACTGCCCCATGGTCCAGCTTCCAGTGTCCAGCTTGCCGAGGTCTCCATCTGGAAGGATGTTTGAGCCAGATTCTTCCCACGCCCTGGGATGGGGTGGGTGGGGTCCCAAGCCCAGGCCTGTGTCCCTTGGCTGGTGCGTCACTGAAGATGCTGGCCCAAGGGCTCCAAATGGGACATTAGATCATTTAACCCAGAAGGTTCCCAACTTTTAGGGTTTGAACCAAAGAGATGGTAACCGACAAGTCATCAATTCTTTTAATTTTGTTAAGAACATGAACATTCCAAGCTGGGTGGTAGTGACACACCTTTAATCCCAGCACTCAGGAGGCAGAGGCAGGAGGATCTCTGTGAGTCTGAGGCCAGCCTGTTCTACAGAGTGAGTTCCAGGGCTACATGGAGAAACCCTGTCTTGAAAAACCAAAACAAACAAACAAAAAAAAAAAAAAAAAAAAAAAAGACCATTCCAAGAAGATTTCATCTTAAAAAAAAATGCGTTTGTGCACCATTTGCAGGCAGAGGCCAGAAGATCCTCTGGAGCTGGAGTTATAGGTGGCTTTGAGCAACTAGACATGGGTACTGTGAGTCTTAACAGCCACCACCTCGGTATTTCAAAATAAATTTAATCCCAAAATGCAAGGGTGGCTGGGACTTGGCCTGACTGGGGGGATGAGGGAATGAAGAAGGAACAGACACGTGTCCCAAAGCACTGGGGTCAGGAGGGCTGTGCCTGCCCTGATAGAGTTACGCCCACTACACAGCAGCCCAGAACCTCAGCATGTACATCCAGTAGCACGGCGGAGGGCTCATCTGTTTTGGTCGGTTTGTGCAAGTCACTCAGCTCAGGCTGTGCCCCCCAGGAGCTGCAGTGGCTAAGTTTTTGCATGCATAGGTCAATTGTTTGAAGACATTTGCACCTGCATACTCTGTCAGCATCCACACTCAGAATAGTGAAAGGCTTTTCTATCCCTCTGAGCCTTACCCCAGCAGAACTGAGTGAGGCACTGGGTCCTCGACATGGCTGTGCCCCATGTCAAACAATACACATTTACTCAAGGCTTCTTGGCTCCCCACATATGAGGAAGCCATGATCCAAAGAACAGTATAGTCATCCAGAAAGGTATGGTAGTAAAGTTTCCATAGCTTACTTCATGTGTATAATAAAACAACTTCCAGGGGAGACGTGTGCAAAAGCTTCCTCCACAGCCCCCTCACACATTGGTTTTTGAAAGCACTGCAGAGGTCTCACATGCAGCCCAAGCTTCCTGCACTGACAGGACTGAGGAAAATCCAGTTGTTCTTGGTTATCTGGGAGTGGAAGCCACACCCAGAATACGGCCACTGAATGTGCTGCCAGAGAGGCTGAGAATCAACAGCCAGCCCTCTACCCTCCTACCCTGAAGGCCAGGGTGTGCAGAGAGGACTGGGTCATCCTGTGCCTTGATCACATAGCAGAGTGATCAGAACTCTGAAAAGAATGCTGTAGACCCAGGAGACCCCAGTCAGTCCCTCGGTTGGCAAGTTTTTGGGGAATGTCAGCCTCCCTTGGGTCAAAACTGAGACCCAGAGAGGGGGGTGGCTCACTCAAAGTCACACAGCAATCTGGGGAAAGAACCTGGGCTCTAGGAACAGTCAGCCCTATACTGCCTAACCCTAGGCTGGCAGGTCCACTGGTAATCGCTCCTGGCCCTGAGAGCGGCTCGGGGTCCCACCATGAGGCCCTTCAGATGTCCGGGGCTGGTGCTGGGCTGCAGGGGATGGTTTGAGTTACTTGCATGGAGACTTCCTCTCAGAAGCCAGACTGCATTCCCTGGTTGGCAGGAACACAGCTCAGCAGGGCAGGGCTCCTGCAAGAGGCCAAAGCCGCTACAATGGAGCCGCCCAACACCTCTTCAGGGCTGCTGTCACCAAGCTTAGGCTGACACCCTGGCTCTGGCAGAGAATGGGTGGGGGCAGGAGGGGAGGTTAGGGAGGCTCTGCCAGGTGGGCTGGGGAGGGATACTTGGCCTCTACAAAACAGATCTCTTTCCATCTGGAGTGCCTTGCTCAGCTGGCCTCTTTCTCGCTTCCCTCTCCTCAGGCATGCCCAGTCTCCGCTGACTGCATAAAGCCTCTTTGATTAATGAGGCCAGGAAGAAGCAGCTTCAGGATCTGGCCTTCACCACCCAATCTGTAAAATGACCAGTTATAAGTGATAATCTTTTTAAAAAGGCCTAATTTTCATTATTTTAAAGTGTGTGTGTGTATGTGTGTGTGTGTGTACACGCACACACGCAGTGCCCACAGAGGCCAGAAGCAGGTGTCAGAGCCCCTAAAGTTGGAGTTACAGGGAGGGGGTTGTGAGCTGCCTGTAGTGGGTGCTGGGAATTGAATTTGAGTCCTCTGGAAGAGTAAGTGTTCTTAACTGCAGGGCCATCTCTCCAGCCCTATAAGCAATAGTCTTCAAGGAGCCTACTGGCACCTACGCTGAGTGCTGGGGAGTTTGTCAGGGGCCCATTCCTCTCCTGAGCAGAGGGGCAATGACCTTTAAGTCTTCTCACCCACAACAGAGAGACTCAAGTCCAGACGATGATCTGCGAACTATAGGTTCCAGATGTCTCGAAGGTGTGGTATTGGGCGAATGTGTGAAAGGCTAATAAAGTTCATCTTAAGATCATTTTATTTTTGTTTTGTAGCACAGGAGGTCCAGGCATCACATCCTCTGCTCTGTTTAATATTATCTTCAGCAGGGGGTGGAGAGACGATACAGCAGTTAAGAATACTTGCTGCTCTTGCTTAGGACCTAGGCTTGGTTCCCAGCACCCATATGGTGACTCACAACTACCCCTAACTCCAGTTCCAGGGGATCTGACACCTTTTCTAGCCTCTGCAGGCCCCAGCCATACATAAGATACACATAAATAAAGCAGGCAAAACTCATATACGTAACGATAAAAACAAACCTTTAAGAGATATCTTAAGCAAAGATGCCATTGCCTCAACAAAGCAGAGTCTCACTCTAGCAGGCTGTATCTGACAGAGCGGGAAGCAAGGCTGGGACAGGGCCCTTCTTGCTGAGGTCACCGGGATGGCCCATGGTGATCAGTCTGACATCCTGAGCTTAGCTGTCAAGATGGCTGCTGCTTTGGTGAGTGAGAATCTGGCCCAACCCAGGGCTCGAAACTCTGTGGAGGATATGTAGCTTCCATGACATCTGAAGCCTCAGTTGCTCAAAAATCCCTATCATCTAGCTGATGAGCCCACTTTTCCCTGAACTTTCTTTGGGTTTCCTGACACCTGTGGCCAGCTGGGTGGTTTCAGTAGCCCCCTCCTCAAGAATCTGACATAAAAATTAGCCAGCACAGGTGTGTACCTTGCCGTACAACTGGGGGTGGAGGGGCCTTTACCGTGGCGCTTCTGCCTTGTGAACGCACTGAAATATTGGTGCTTCTCAAGTTTACTACTGGAACCATCTTTGCAGGCAGCATCTCTGAGGAGGAGCATTCTGGGGAAAGCACAAATGCCTTCCCTCCGGTACACGTACACCCTACACTACGTCACTTCCTGTGGTGCGTGCCTCAGGTCCCTGACCGGAGAGATGTTTGGTGGGCAGAAACGCTGCTCCACCACAAAGGATGAGAACGTGTCCTCGTGTCTCCACCTTTGCTCATGCTGTGTGCAGAATGTTAGAACGTCTCCAGTTCCGCTCACGTGGACCCTGAATCTTGCAGGTCTGAGGGTGCCAGCATATGGACAGTCCCCAGGGACAGAGGGAAGGTCCTTCTCTCCTAAGCTCTCCCTTGGGCCTTGTTCCTATCTGAAGCTTCACCCAGAAGACCACTGGCCTCTGGATATGGATCTGGAAGTACCCTGCCTGGTCTTAACTTTTAGATAGTCCCCTTGGGCAACGCATGGAAGCGACAGGTGAGTTGGCCTGGCCACGGCACTGGTGGGACTCTGAGCAAAGTGAACTGTCTATGCTTGTACCCAGACTCAGTGGACACCCAGCACCGCCAGTCCCTCGAGGGTGGGGTGGGTGTGAATTGGCGAGAGGCCAGTTGACCTGCCTGACCTTCAATTTCCTCAGAAGCCAGTTCCTACCAGCTAATTTCCTCCCTCTTCCTTAACTCCAGAGAGAGAGAGAGAGAGAGAGAGAGAGAGAGAGAGAGAGAGAGAGAGAGAGAGAGAGAGAACCAATATTCTGGTTTCCTTGGGTGTGAACTTAACACACACAGACACGTGTCGGACCCTGGGGAGGGTTGTGGAACTGGAGCTTGTGGCTGGGACACCTTGACCTTTCGCTGGACAGGTGAGAGGGTTAAGGAAAACCCCCCCCCCCCCCCCCCCCCCCCGGTGCTGTTTTCTGAGCTGCTAGAGGGGAAACATCCCTTCATTTTCTCTCGTGTGGATCAGGACATTGGATGAAGGATGAACTGGGAGGGAAGCTATGGCCCAGCCCACACAAAACACAGACCCACTTCTACGGGGCAGCCTGAACCCCACTAGGCCTGCCTTCAGAGCAGCCTGAACCCCACCAGATCCACCTCTCTAGGGCAGCCTGAACCCCACCAGATCTGCCCCTCCAGGACAGCCTGAACCCCGAGATTGGCTTTGCTAACCCTTCCCCTCTGAGGTTGGCTTTGCCCTCAGTGGCCTGGAACTAGCCAGATTTCTACCAGTCTGCCATTTCCCAATTATTCCGCAGACACTAAGCCCCTCACATCAAGCACCAGAATGTATCAGCTCTGTGTCGTCAAGCCCTTCAAGGGCTGGGCCCAGAGTGGGTCTGCCTGATAGAATTATGAGCAGGGTGTTATCTGTAGTTGTTGATGAAATGCCCTTGAAGAGCAGCTTCTCTTGCCTCTGAGAGGGTGTCAAGCTCTTGGCAAGCGTGAGTGGGCACTGGGAGGCCGGGCAAAGGGAGAGAAGGGGTGAGAGGCAGGGATGCACGGAGCTCAGATGAACACGCTAGCTTTCAATTTCCCCTTGGCATTCACTCGTCAAACCCCACAAGCACTAAGCACTTAGGCTTGCCAGGATCGTGGGGCATTCTGGCTTGGGGCACTGCTGAGCGTCCCAGCTAGGAGCGCTGTATGTCTGGCTCTTCCCATTCTTGGGTAAGTTATTTAAGGTCTCTGAGCCCTGGTGACATCAACCCATAGCCATAATATTCAGTGTTCCACGAGGTTTTTCCGAGGAGTACACGCGTTTATTTGTATAACGTTTTTGGCACAGTCCTTGCTACATATACGCTCATTACTATAACGTGAAAGACAACATTCTTTCAGCCCTGCATGGTTAGAGCAGGCACTGGAGTCCTGTCTCCTAATCTAGCATCTTTATCAGATGCTTGAGAAAATCGAGGCTGGAGCAAAGCACTGTTTTTCCCCGAGTTTACAGAGCAGGCCTGCTCTCTGACTTCCCAAGTGCTCCTCTGGGGAAAGTGGTATGTGTGCACAGCAAGGCTCAGTTCACACACAGTGCACAGCCTGAGTGAGTCCTCGACACACAGCTGAGGATGTACTTAAGAGGCAGAACACGCTGCTGAGAACCCCACCTCTCCCTCCCATCCCTGCGGCTGAGTTACAGCCGGGCCCAGGAGAGAATGGCTTCACCCCAGAACATTCTCTTACTGGATTGAGTCTGTGGCTGTCAGAGTGATACAATGTATTTGAGAGACTTTTAACTGTTTCCATGGTGCTAGCATACCCTTGATTTCATTGGACCCTCACAGAACTTTTTAAAGTTACATTGTGTGTGTGTGTGTGTGTGTGTGTGTGTGTGTGTATGTGTGTGTGTGTGCAGAAGGCAGAAGCATGCATGGGCATGAACACTTACATGTACCATAGCATACAAGTGAAGTCAGAGGACAATATTTGGATGCTGGTGCTCTCTTTCCATCATGTGGGTCCTGGCGATCACACTCGGGCTCTCAGGCTGGGCTGGAAATGCGTTCACAGACAGAGCCATCTTGACAGCCCTCTTGTTTGTTTTTTTCCTAACACATACAACTCTATTGTCAATCCTCTCAACAATTGCCACTGAGGAACAGAGGTCAAGGAAACAGCCCGAAGATGCACAGCCGGGGTTCCAATCCGTGTACCTGGGCCCTAGTCTACCCTCCTTGCTTTAATACCAGCCTGTACATTTGAAGCTCCCTTGCATTGTAGAATACATTGTTGCCCTCTGTTACCTCCTGGCCCGTGGTCCCTTGATGCTGGGAGTCCTCCCCTCCCCATAGCTGTGGGAACCAAAAGTGTCCCTAGACGCTGGCAAATACAACACAAGGGGTAAACAAGCCCCTGGGTGAGAATCCTTGTTCTCATGCTATCCTGACAGAAAGCAGAGTCGTTTGGAAAACACAGCAGCTTCTAGTTAGATAAATACCGTTTCTGCAGATCTCTTTCCAAAACGAACGGTTATTGAAATTCAAATCAGCCTTGACTGCTTACCCCTGAACCCAGGCATTTTACAGACCATCTGAGAATGAGCTGATCAGAGCAATCCAGTTTCCTGCCCGGAATAACAAAGCTGGTCCGTGGAAGGATGGGAATTGGAATGCTGGCCTTGGATCCCATATTTCTAGCACTAAAGCAGTAGATGGGGATTTCTCTCCATCCTCAGATACACATCCCCCTTTGATTTAACAGTCTTGGATTTGAGATGCAACTTAACATCAGTGAATGCGTGGTAGAACTGCTTTCTAGTTCCCCTGGACACTATTATTCAATCAAAAATATGTCTCAACAGTTTCTTAGAATCCAGAGTCGGGACACAAGCCATGAGGATTGAAGGCACGAATGGAGGAAGACACGGAGGAGGAGACCAGTGATATTTTCCCTGCTCCAAGCTCTGGTGCCTATCCACCATGCTGTCCACCTCGGCCAACATCCTGACTTGCTGAAGACATCCGGGAAGACTTCCAGGTGCTGTGAACCTCACCTTTTCTAACTCCTTCTAGAAGTTTCTATCTAGAGCACTATGAGCAGCTGGGCATTTTCTCCTTCATTGTGCGGCACATGCACCCCTGCTTTGCAGATGAGGAGACGGGGGTCCAGAGAGGGGTTAGCAGTCAGGCTGGCCACACCTGGCATGACTCTTCTCAAGGTTCTAGTCTCTGATATAGTATGGTTGGGCTCCAGATTTGATCCCAGCAAAACAATACAAACCCCAGTGGGTCCATCCACGACTAGACCATTGCCTACCAGGCTACTGGGAAGTGGCAACATCTTTAGGTGGTTGAAGGAAGTCCCTGGGGGTGTGTCCCTGAAGGGGACATGCGTCCACAACCCTTGGCACTCTGTCTGCTTTGCTCCTCCACACTCTCTTCTGCAATGTCTTCCTTGACTCGGGCCCAGGGATGGCAGAGCCAGCCAGCCACAGGCTGAAAACCTTTGAAACTCAGAGTCAAGATGAATCTGTCCCTTATTTTCCTCGGGTAGTTTTCACGGTAAGGAAAAGCAACAGCCAGGCCCTCTAGTTAGCATTCAGCCCAGGTTTCATCTGAAAGCCTGCTTCCTCCTGTTGCTGTCTAACCCTGATCCCCTCGCTCAGAATCCCAGGCCTGCCCCTACTCTCCTTAGCAGGAAGGCTTGGCAGCCTCCTCCAGGCCTCCCCAAGGATGAGGAGCCTCAGCTCTCCTCCCAGAAGGCACTGTTGATACAGCATGCTCTGCCTGTGCTCCAAGTCTTCACAGCTAAGACTGGACCCCTCCAACTAGCACAGGGGCATGCGAGAAAGCCACAGGGATAGAAGACAGTAGGCAGGAGGCCCAGGCCCATGGCTGCATTTGGCAAGTCTCCCAGGGACAGTACCTCCAGCTAAGAAGCTCTTATGAGGACTGAGCAGGCGTGAGGTCTATGGTGCTACTTTCTTTTTTTTCTTTCTTTAAATATTTATTTATTTATTATGTATACAATATTCTGTCTGTGTGTATGTCTGCAGGCCAGAAGAGGGCACCAGACCTCATTACAGATGGTTGTGAGCCACCATGTGGTTGCTGGGAATTGAACTCAGAACCTTTGGAAGAGCAGGCAATGATCTTAACCACTGAGCCATCTCTCCAGCCCCCTGTGGTGCTACTTTCAAGGCCCATGATGGGACTGAGGCTGGTCACACAACACTGCCGATCATGGCCTCTGGCTATGCACAGATGCTGGCCTGAGGCAAGTGAACTCTTGAAATGGTTGACTTGTAGGGACGTTATATCCACCTCATTACATTGTGGGCCACAAATGAGCTGATACCATCAACTCCTCTCACACTGCCTGGCAGAGAGGAAGCAGTTGATGGACATTCTGTCCCTCCGAAATGTGAGCATTGAGCACACGAATACCAGGGACAGAAGATTCTAACTGTTGGGGGGTGTGGCTCCGTAGAATTCAATCCCAGGTTTCTCTTATTTAAGCACATGGATAAATCCCACGCTCTGCAGAGGAAATTTAACCATTGCTAGAGATCTTAGATCTCTCCTCCTGGGCACTCCAAAGCGGGAACAGAAGCTGCCATCCTGGGGGAAATGCCGCCGTGTGGTAGATAACTTAGAGGGACATGGCTTTCACTTGCCTGCTTCAGGTCTGTTACCCTTCCCTGCTAAAGGGCTCAGACAGCAGCCTGCTCTAACGAGAGCAATGAAAAGTGTATGGGCTGTGGTCTGAGAAGGGAAGAAAAGCCCAAGGCAGGGATTACTTGACTCGGAAAGGAAGCAGTAAGATGTTGGTACATGTGAAAGTATTTAATAGCAGGGATGGTGGTGAGTCCTGTGTCAGAGCCGTTAGTGTGGCGGGGCCTAGGGGACTCATCTTAAGATCTTGGAGCATTTTGGGAGAAAGACTTTACCAATCACAGACTTTATTACTAATCATGATTAGCAGTGACCGCGACGCTTGACTGGGTCATTTTCTAAATATGTCTATAAACTGTAAGCCAGGTACTTCCCCATTCACCTTGTGACCTTGACCAGTTCACACTGCGGGACTTCAAGCTCAGCCTCTCCTGAGCACCCCTTGACCAGACTTGATAGGCAACACCTGAGCAAATTTCCAAGGCTGCAGGTTGGCTTCTGAAACTCCAGCCACTCTGCATCCCCACTAGCACTAAGATACCCTTTGTTCGATCACTAGAAAGGGCACAGGGCAGCTGGTACCTGCCTGGCTTGGTCTGACAGCTGGGGATACAACCACCGTGAACAGGACATGGGTCTAGGCCTTGTAGAGAAGCCATTTCGAGAGGAGGAAGCCTGGTTTGGCGAGCACGTGGCCGTGGCTCTCAACCTCCCTAATGCTGCAACCCTTTCATACAGTCCCTCGTGTTGTGATGACTCCAACCACAAAATTATTCCACTGCTACTTCATTAGCTATAATTTTGATAGTTACAAGTTGTAACGTCAATATCTGATCTGCAACCCTCAAAGGAGCTGGGAGCCACGGTCTGAGAACCACTGAAACCACGGACCTAGTGGAGGTAAACTCAGACAGCAAAAAGGTGAATGATACCAAAAGCAAGCTAAGAGTGAGGCTGGAACCTGCAGACACAGTGTTTGGCTTTTTGTAATACTGGGTATTGAACTTTGGCCTCTCCCATGCTAGGAACGGGCTCTTCCAGAAGCTTTCAAGGGGCACCATAAACATCCTTCTCTGCATAGGCTGAACGAGAGAGAGAAGCCTGAGAAAATCATGCAGATGAGGCCGCTGGTGGGCACAGAGTAGTTCACACGGGGCCCTCGCTCATGATCAGGGCCTCCGTGGAGAGGAGCACTTGTGTTCCAACCACACCGGAAAAAGAAACTCAGACAGACAGGATAAGCAAAAGATGGTGGACCAGGGTGGCATCGGGAAGGGTGGTACCTGGGGAGAGCGATCGATAGTCGACATCTGAGCTTGAAGAATGAGCAGGCAAGCATGTTGCCTCTAGACTGCGGTCTTTGCAGACAGCACACCCAGAGTCATGGCTGGCACGATGTATACTAAGGAAACCAAAATAGCAAATATTTTTAAAGAAAAATGTTGTCATAAATAATATTAAAGTGTCTCCTAAGATGAGAAAAACATGTATTATTATAGAACATGAAGCATTATGGAAAATGTTGGGCCAAAATGATCTCAGGGCCTGTACCTCGAGGCCTACAGGACAGAGAAAAGCCTGGCTCGAGTTTGAAGGATAGTCTCAAAGCTACTGAGTGAAGATGAGACAGCAAAATCTAGGTGGACGCTCCTCCAGCCAGAGGGAGGGCTTGGCTGTCTCTCATTGGTTGGAGGTGCCCCCACATACACGATGTCACTTAACCTATAAAGCTGATGCTCATAGTAATAAACTGAGTTCCTGCTTTGACTGGACTCCCTATCACGTCTGATTGTCCTGCGTTGTGGTGCTGCAGAAGGGGCAGATAGCGCACTCACCTTTCAACCTGGGGAATAAGGCTAAGGTGGCCTGGCAGAAAACATGTACATGTATTCACGCACAAGCATGCACGCGCACGCACACACACACACACTTAAAAAAAAGATGCAATCAATATCAAGTATTTTTAGAGAAAACTTTTATGGTAACATGACCAGCGGTGTGCCAAGCACTAGCCCCAGACCCTGGCCTGCTTAATAAATCTCTCCCTGTAAAGCTGACGCCCGTCCAGGATTACTGCTCACATTAGTAAGAGTTGAAAGGGTAGGCACTGCTCACCTGCCAAGACATGATTCGGTCTTTCTTCTGTGCGGGATGACAAAACACAGCACCCACAGGACACCTCTGCTCGCCCCTGGCCTGTCACCATGCAGGGGTGTGATCTGGAGAAAGCGGCCCTTATAGCCCCCAAGACGCCTCCCAGCTCTCAGTGTCCATCTGATGGCCAATCCTGGTTGTCAACTTGACTACATCTGGAATCAACTAAATCCCAAACTACTGGGTTTTCTTCATCAGATTATTTGGAGCAGATAAAGATGTGGAAGGAGGAAATATTGCCTTTGCCCACTTGCCCTCACACTCACTGGCAAGTTTATCTCGTTGCTGCAGCCGGTATCAAATCCACCCTCTCAGGATCCCAATAGAGACTGAAACCAGTATTTCTCCAGGAATCATCTAGGGCTCCAGCTCCAGATCGGGACTGCTGAGACATCCAGCCCTGAGGATTGAAAAGCTACTGGATTCCTGATCTGAGAGACTGCTGGATCACATAGCCTGTTAACCACTTACTAAAGCCCTACACACACACACACACACACACACACACACACACACACACACACACGTAGAATTTAATGTAACGTGGATAACATTGGTGTCAGGAAGCGACATTACATACTCATGGACCTTGCATACAAGATGTCACAGTTATTAATATATTATCTCCTAGGGAGATGGTGGTCAAAGTAACAGCCCTGTTTTCACCAGGAAGGAAACAAGAGAAAGTTAAAAAACATTTGGGGCTATTCAGTTACTTGGTAAACACCACTTTCAAAGGGCCATCTCTTAGCAAATGTTATTTCTCAGCGGCTTCAAACTTGTTCCCAGACTTTACTGGAAACCACAGGGGCAGGTCTGGTTGAATTAAACGCGGTCAGCACTCGGTAGTTTAAAGAGAATGTTTGGGAAACTAGTATTCCTATAGAATTCTGCTAGTGCTCAGCCTGCCAGCTTCCTATACTCAATGATGTCCGTGCCGAGCCTCCAGATAGGAGCACCCAATACCACACAGTTCTCACAGGCTTCCATCAGTGAATGACCTGGGCAAACCCAGGGACACACGTAAGAGCTACTTGACCCAAGGAAGGACCTACAAAAAGTGGCATCAAAGATGTAGGATGAAGGCTGGGCAGCGAGGCTGATAATATGCCACACAGAGTACTGCCTCCTCTGAATGGCTCAAATCTTTTCACAACCTGAGGTTTCCTTAGTGAAGGTGATCTGAAAAGTTCTGCGCTGACGAATAGTCTGTTCGTGTTGCTGGGTGGTGGTGGCGCACACCTTTAATCCCAGCACTGTGGAGGCAGAGGCAGGCGGATCTCTGTGAGTTCGAGGCCAGGCTGGTCTACAAAAGCTAGTTCCAGGACAGGCTCCAGAACCCTGTTTCAAAAAGAAAGAAAGAGAGAGAGAGAGAGAGAGAGAGAGAGAGAGAGAGAGAGAGAGAGAGAGAGAGAGAGAGAGAGAGAGAGAGANAAAAAAAAAAGAAAGAAAGAGAGAGAGAGAGAGAGAGAGAGAGAGAGAGAGAGAGAGAGAGAGAGAGAGAGAGAGAGAGAGAGAGAAAGAAAGAAAGTCAAGTCCATTCATGTTATCTTGAGAGTCCTGCAGTCAGGATGGCCAATTAGTTCTCTACCTATAGCCTGACTGTGGTGGGCCCCAGCTTGTCTGGTGCCCCAACATGAATGAGCTCAGGCCTGGATTCGGTCTTCCACCTTTGTATCCACAGAGTGGGCTTTGCTCATTCTCTGTGTCCATGGTATTTAGCCTTGTGCTTGAGGCTAAGTGGTTTGAGCATGGCAGCCATCCGATGTTAATTTGAAATTAGGGTAAGAGGTAAGCAAACCTTCACGCCATGCTGGAATCCTGGTTCCATAGCTCGCTAGGTGTCCGACTCCTGAGTCTTCGGCCCTCACCTGGAAAGGTGGCACAGATACCTACTTTCTTTATGGGGTGGAGGCTTCAACTAGATAGACCAGGCGAACAGCCTCGGCCCAGGCCTGGCACGCACCAAAGTGGCTAGCAGAAACTGCTACTGTGAGCAGTAAGTCTCCTGCTGCTGCAGGAGAATCCAATCAGCACCTCACAAGCATCCCACGGGGCTCAGTTAACTGCATTCAATGAATGCTTGGTCTATTGCTAGGTGTTGGCTGCAGACCAGGTTCTTGGATTACAAGACCCATTAATCAAAGTTACAATTTAGAACCCAGAAGCCTTTGACTTTTCTAAGTCCAGTTTTAATAATTAAAAAAAAAAAAAAACCCTCATTCCTGTGCCCTTAAGAATAAAGAAGCAGATGAGAAAGGAGGCAACTGCCCACTGTGTCCCAGACTCGTCCTGTGGAAGTTACCAGACTCGTCCTGTGGAAGTTACTCGTGGAACCCAACTTGGACGTTTGGGTCCAGCTCTTCTTTGCTGTCAGCCTCTCGTGCGTAGAGACGAATGCACACAGAGAAAACAGAAAAGCCCTCAGACTGCACCGACCGCTTTCTTGATCCCTCAATTACAATATCCTCTTTTGCAGTATATCCCTGTCAAACATTTGGAACGAATTAGGACTTTAAACTTCCAGATGTTCCAACTACTGTAAATTTAAACTCATTAAAGAGAGGGCAGATTTACTACCTCTACTCAGTTTTGAAGTCTGTTGTTCACTCCGTCCAAGTACTTTATGGACACAAACACAGTGGCATGTGCTGTATTCTATTTATATAGCATGCGTGTTGGGAAATAAGGGGCCTAGAAACAGGTCTGGGAAGGAACTGCCAACCTATAGTTCAGACTTATTGTTCCTAAGTCAGTAACTATTTCCTGAAGCTGAGCTAGGAGATAGGTTTATGCTAATCTATACTAAAAATGACTGCTTCTCCTGGGCACAGAAACCTGGCCAGAGCAGCCTTTGACGGCGGCAAGGCGAAAGCTGCACCCACTCGTGAAATAAATGGACCCGGGCCCACGGCCCTTTGTGGTAGTGTCTTGGCAGCTGAACAAAGGTGGCAGCATTTCTACATCCAGTCTGTAAAGCCTCAGAAGTTGCGGGCTCCAAGATTTTCCCCCACGAGAAGCCCATGTCGACTATAATGAGTGCATTTTCGATGTTGTGCTGAAAGCTGGCAACGGATTAAAGAAGTCTATGTCCAAGACAAATGTTTCCTTACAAACCTGAAGAATGAAGTGGCTTTCATAATCAATTTTAAGATCAAATGCCTGGGCTGAAGTACCTGGTTCTGGTTGGCTATTTAATTGGGGACAATTAATTTACCTCTGTGCGCTTGCTTTCTTCACTGAGAAACGGACGAGATAATGAAGGTGCTTTGTCAGCTCTGAAATATGGTGTAAATATTAACAAACACTGCCCGGACAGCTTCCCTGTGCCTGATGAATCACTTCACTTCACGCAGCGCTAAGAAGTGGCCAACCCCCAGAAGAAATGAAAATAAACCAGACCCAGCTCATTTATTACAGAGGGGTCGATCTCCAGAAGAAGTCTCTTCCAACCCAAACCCCTACTGAACTTACTGGAGTCTATCAAAGAAGGCAGAAGAAACTGCATGCGAATTTGAATGGAGGATCTGTTCCCATCTGCTGTACAGAGCCATCAGCCCATAGTAGGATTCAACTGTGTGACTTCCCCCCAGAAGTGAGAGTAAATGCCAGGAACAAAAATTCCTGAAATTAGATGTTAATTCTCGAATACATTTCTTATGACATTTTGCAAGCTGTCCAGATAGACTTCTTCAAACTACACAAGGCTTTTGTAGACACTTTTCCTTCGCCATAATTTTAATAAATCTAATCTACTGAAGTTGGTTATTTAAAAGTACAGTTGCGGATGGGGGTGGGCTGGAGAAGTGGTTAGGTGGTTAAGAGAGTTCAGTGTTCTCGTAGAAGACAGGGCAGGCAGTTCCCAGCACCCACGTCTGGCAGCTCACAACAATCTGTTAACTCCGGCTTCAGGGCCTCCAACCTGTGCTCACAAACACACATACCCCCCCATACATATATACAATATTCAAATACAAATTAATCTTTAAGAAATAAAATACAGTTGTGGTCCCGTGGGTCAACTCTAGGCTGTAAGTTGTGTGGGTTAGTGAACTTGGTTACTGCCAATACTTGGCTGAGAAGTCTGGCATATTTGTAATATAGATAGCCACCACCGTCACCATTTTCCAATTAATTTTTGTTTTTTGAGACAGGGTTTCCCCTTGTAACCTTGACTGTCCTGTGGACCAGGCTGGCCTTGAACCTAAGAGATCTGCCTGCCTCTGCCTCCCAAATGCTGAGATTAAAGGTGTGTGCCACCACTGCCCAGCTAATTACCTTATCTTATAAAGTAGAAATTCGCCACCAAAGCTACACAGACTATGAAAATCCTTTTTCTGTTTACTGAAAAGGGTTTTTTTTTTTTTTTTTTTTTTTTTTTTTTTTTTGAGGCAGGGTTAATCTGTAGCTTTGGAGCCTGTCCTGGAACTAGCTCTCTGTAGACCAGGTTGGGCTAGAACTCAAAGATCCGCGTGCCTCTGTCTCCCGAGTGCTGGGATTAAAGATGTGCGCCACCACCGCCCGGCGGGTTCTCACTATTGTAACCTTGGCTGGTCTGAAACTCACAGCAATTCTCCTGCCTGAGATCCTCATATAGCACACCTGGCATGAAAGATCCTTTTTAACAAACTAGGGCTTTACCAGGGTGCAGCTCTGGCAGAATGCTTGCCTGGCACCCTTACACCTTCCACAAAGCCCCAAGCTAGAGGATACCCAAACACAAAAGATGGCACCTTATACGCTTCTGGCTACATGGCTGCAGTAGACTGAAACAGGTCCTATTTTGTAGTTACTGCTGTCTAAGGGAATCTATTTGCTCATCCCTTCCACCTAGGCTAGCCAAGTGACTTGCTTCGACAATATGGGGTACAAGTGATACCCCTGAGTTTCTGAGTCAGGCTTTGAAAGTGCCCTTGGTACTCCAGGACCACAACGACATTAAGATAAGACCACATGGAGAGACCAACCATCCCACCTAGACACCAACAAATTTTCAAACAAAAGACAGAAAGCCCACACGACCTTTGCAAAGAAATTGTTTAACCAATCTCAAAAGTGTGAACAGTGAAATGCTTTCTTTAAGCCATTGGGTTTGAGCAGCAACAGGCATTGAAAATAAATCATCTAATCCTTACAGCACCGCCTTCTGGTGGAGGAGACAGACCTTGGCTGGGACAGCCTGCCAGGCACAACAACTCGAAACAAATGACAGGCCAGGGCCGATCGGTCAGTTCTCTGTTAGAAACAAACACTGTGCATAATGCCAATAACATAAAGTCGTTTCGTCTTCTATAACCTGCATAGGCAACGTGTCCTGATTTGATACACCACAGGGCTTGACTCAGCGCTTCAGCAAATGTATCTGACAAATGCATTTTCCTACACCTTAAGCCACATACGAAAAAAGAACTAGAAAAGTATCTCATCTTGAATTGTAAATCATGAGGGTGATTATTAAATAATCATTTTAAGAAAATGTACAAGAATGTGTTTTGATCTGCCAAAAATACCTCAATTTTTGAAATTTAAACAAAATTCACATTTTATTTAGATTGAAATAAACTGTACAAAATTGTGATTTTATTCACCAAAAATAACGGTAATATTTTCTGTATTACTCTTTAGATAAACCACAAAACATTTATTTTTGAAGGTTTTGCTTATAAATCAAGACACGGTGGTAGACATAATCATGAAAGACAAGAAAACAGACAAGTCGGTTGCCTGTACGGGTGGCCTTTGCCTGTCTTCACCGCGGAGCAGAAGTGAATTTACCTGTGGAAAGGGCTATGGAAATGTGGGCTCGACAAAGGAATGTAAACAGCAACAACCAAGAGGGTTGACAGCGCCTGGCTCTGCCGTTCACTCGCTCCTCTGAGGTCCTTCCGTCCTGCACAGACTACTGAAAGCTGCTTGCTGAGCTCACAGACTCTGTAACTCCTGGGCTGCTCATCACGTGGTTGGATTCTGATGCTTTCTTCTCTGCTCCGCAGTCCTGAGGCTTAGGCTTGGGCTTGCACGTGCTCAGCAAGTGCTCCACTGAGCTATCCCAGACCCTTGCTCTTTTTTTTATTGAGACAGTCCCACTATGTGGCCCAGGCTGGACTAAAACTTGTGATCCTCATGCCTCTGCCTTCCAAGAGCTGCTACCACAAATTTTAAGCACCCATAACTCCTACAGGTCAAAGTCAACGGTGTACACTTCATGGTAATACATTATAAAATGTATCTCTCACAAATTCATTTTCCAAAGGCCTGATAACGCACCACCTGACAACTGAATCCATAATGATAACGTTACATCTAGAATAACTTTAAAACAGTTCCCGAGTGCCAGAGCAGGGAGGCATTCTGACATTCCCGGTGCCAACTCCTACAACAGACAGGTATGGAGAGCATGAGAGTTCAAACGGGGGCCAACACACGGGTTACCAACAGCTAATGACGCACTTGACTAGAGGTCTTGCTGTACGCGCGGTTAACTGACCCACTATACCTTACGCTTTTCTTCCAAACGGCAAACACAAAGACGAGAGTCATTTCAGAAATCTTTTAGGCATTTTCAATGGTTTCCGAATTATTCGTAGGAAGCTCTGGTTTATTTGTATAGAGTTTGATGTATGTGTCCACCATTAAATCCAGATCATGTTTTATATCAAAATTTATGTTAAGCAAAGCCAAATTACTTGACCTTTGGTCTGTCAAAGTGTTCCGCAGATACGCCTTGAGACGCTTCCGTCCGTTTTCATAGCGCTCATTCTCAACTTTCATCACAGGGAGGATACACAGGACCTTCAGCAAGGCATACACATTGGGGAAAAACTTGATGTCCGGAAGATGCAGGGCTTCGTAGATGGTGGACGGGAGCTCGATGTCTTTCCCTCTGTGCTTCCACTTGATTCTCCAACAGTGCAGCTCGGCTGAGAGCGTGTCAGGGTTGGGCAGGTCACTTCTGTACATGTCGGCATGGTGCTCCTCTGAGGTGTTGAACTTGAGCTGCCCCATCACCGAGGGGACCAGGGACAGGCATTTCAGGGCTTTGAGGTGCTGCTCAGAAAAGATATCTTTCAGCTCCTGAATAATGTGCTCCACCGTGGGAACACTGAGGGTGTCTTTATAGTAACTCTCCGAGGTCAGCTGAGATTCCATGTTACCTTGCTGGGTCCTCCGGAATTTCCCTGGGAGTTTCATTTGAACGTCAAGTTTGGTTGCTAAGTTTGTGGCTTCCTCGAACCAAAACTCGTGATAAACTTCGATGTTCTCCATCACCTCGTTAAGCGAATGCAGTACTGCAGTCAGGCTGCTGGCTGCAAAGAAGACATCTGAGGTTTGTCCCTGGAGATTCTTCCCAAAGGCTCTCGTAAAAGATAACACATTCTTAAGAACAACAATGGTAACGATGAAATCAAAGTCTGTCACTGCGCTAGAGAGGACAAATGCTCGCCCCGCTATGCAGTTGTTCCACCTGATACTCGTGTCGCTGTTTATGGCGTCTAAACACAGAACAAGTGCTTGCAGGAGATCCACCAAGACCTCAAAGGCGTCGTGCCTGCCTGTCCACTGGGAATGGCAGATCTCCTTCAGTTCTTTCCCTCGCTCTTCACTGTTCTGGAAAAGAACAGAGATCACATTGTCAAGTTCTAAGAGCAGCTGTGGTGACCGGTGGAAAAAAGAACAGACTTCCTCGATCGTCCCTAACGCCATGGACACCCCGACCACAGGGACAGACTTCGCCAGCCAGGCATTCAAGGCACAGGAGGAGCAGAGGGTGTAGACGGCCTGGGGGTATTTTTCTAAAAGTCTCGAGGCAACAACTTTCATCTTGGAAGAAAACCCACTGGACACAATGTAGGCCTGACCACGGCAATACTCCATATTCAACCCCCACTTCTCAGTTATCGTAGTATGAAATTTCACAGCCAAAATCTCTGCATCGGCTTCGTACGGCAGGAAGCCCACAAACTCCTCTCTCAGGTTGTGAGCTTCGTCGACAAACCTCACCAGCACGGGCAGCTGCTCCTCTCCTGCTATGTCCACCACGTCGTCCGTGATGATAGAGAAGAAGTGTGAGTCCCTCACTTCCCTGAGCGTCTCCTCCCGGATGCAGCTCTCGCAGATCTCCAGCATCTGTCTCTGCTGAGCTTTAGAGCAGAAGAGCGTGTTCACCGCTGTGGTCTCAAATCGCTTCCGCAGGACCTCTTCTCCGGAATTGATCCGGCACTCCAGCAAGGCCTGAAAGTTGTCTGGAGCGAAGAGGCCTTCTGGGACCTCATCAGCCTCGTGCCCATCCAAGGGTATGTTCTGCTTCCCCATGAGAATCAGGATCTCAAACAGCGACTTGAGGTACTCTTTGTTCTCCTTCTCTTCGAGGGTGAGAGGCAACACGTTTCCATCCTGCTGGGTGTCTGTTTCAGCACTGGGGTTCTGAGCAGTGTTGTTAGTTTCCTGTTCTTGTTCACAAGCTTCCTCAACTGGAAAACAAAGGAACCACAAAAAGACAAAATAGATCACAATTTTGATTGGCTAAATATCTAAAATCTACAAACACATTCATTCACCACTAAAGAACACCGACAGGATAGGACCCAAATTAAGTTAGTAAAATGAAGAGACAAATGCTGTGGACAGACTTTAATAAACACAAATGCTGTTATGAAGTAGGGACAATTTTTAGGAAGGTGAAGAGGACAGTGTTTCCACAGGTATCTTACATCTTACATGTATCACACTACTTTCTTCAGGCGGATGCCATCAACCCCACTTGACTGCAGTTGTCTTTCCTAGTCCAGAGTGCTCCATGGAAGCCAGGCCATGTTGTCTCTAATTACAAACTCCTCTCTCAGTGGTTCCAACTGCTAGCAACTCACAACGCTGCAAGTTCTGAACTCTGCTCTCTCCTCTGGGTTCATCTGTTAAGCACCATAGGCTATCAGAGACGCTAACAACATCTAAGTGAGGGTGTTTACTTCAATCTAGCAGCTTGTTTTGTTCTACTCTGTTTCTATCTTTCCTGCCTTTCTTTGCTGAGCATGTTTCTTTATCTATAAAGAAGGAAAATATTATTTATCATGCAGCTACTGTGGGAATTAAACAAAGCACCAGGATGATAAATGGTATCAGCCAAAGCTATGTCTATAGCAGCAGAAGAAGATAAAGGAGGAGAGATGGTGTCCAGTGGTAAGAAAAGAAGCAATTTCTAGCCCCATCGTTTGACGACACAGCTTACACATCAACATCAGCACCTACAGAGACTCTGTAACCACTACACCCAAAATACCCACTGCCTTACAGCCAGGAACTAATTATGTTCCACGATGTGCGTGGCTGGCTTTTCTGGAGCACTCCTTCCCTACAGGGACCCCTAACCACTCCGAGGGCCTCAAGGGGAGAAGGTGCTGTGCTCTGCACAAGACAATGCGGGCAGCACAACTCTGCACACAGGGGATCCTTCAGGCTGCAGGGCAGCGTCAACCACAGTTTTACACTCACACTCAAGGAAGGTTTTGGATATGAAACACATTTATTTGTTCTTACCAGGTCAACCCTTTTAAAAAGGAATTCAAAAGCGTCATCAACATTATCACTTACTTTTTTTCTGTTTCAGTGTTCTGATTTCATCTTCACTCTAAAAAAAAAATTTAAGACAATCATCTTTAGTAAATCATCTAGACTTAAGCCTGTTCAGAGCAAAAAAAAAAAAAAAAAAAAAAAACTTATTTGAGAGTTTAAGGGGCTTTGTTTTTAAAGAAAGTGTCTCATGTACTCCAGGGTGGTCTTGAACTAAGTAGCTGAGGATGACCTTGAACTTCTGACACTTTGCCTTTACCTCCCAAGTACTGGTTTATGTGGTGCTAGGAATTGAACCCAGGCCATTGTTCATGCTAAACAAGTATTCTGATCAGCAAGACTACATCCCTAGCTCCAGAGAGAATCAATTCTTCACACTGAATACATTCTTAAGACACATAATAGGAAACCAAAACCATGTGACATGCTCCTGATTCCAAGCTTATACTGAAGTACTAGAAGAAAAATGACGTATTATTGACCTACTTTCTCCCTAATGTATCCTAACCGGACTAATGCATACTGAGTGATAATTGAGATGAAGATAGACCACAGCACTTAGCGTCATATTCAAGAGGACACGATGACTCCTCTTCCCAATCTAACCCTAAATGTCACAAAACCAGGAGGCTGCTGACCACAGAACTTCATGAGAAGGCCAACTCAGAAGAAAAAACAACAGAGTTTCTCTGTACCCCAAACCATCAGAGTTAGAACTTTCCAGATCAGTCTTGCATTCTCCCACCAACACTCTCTAGTGTTTGTATACACTTCCACCACTCTCTGTGGCAGGAAAGCAGTGCCAATGAAAGCCAGAGACAGCAGGGCACCCGATGGGCTCTCTGGACACCGCACTAACAGAACCATTAGCATGCTGGCTAAGCTGACAGCCCTCCCCTAGCCCAGAGGGCGCAGTTAAGGGATGGCAAGTGTGGAAGTGTGCCTGTAATGAAAGGCGGGCACAGGGAAGCGACAGCTGATGCAAAGGACGGCCGTGTGAGTGAGTGTGAGCACTCATCCAGGACAAATCCCAGAGAAGCGGAAGGGAAAAGACGAGGAAGCAAAAATCAGCATGAGAGATTAAGTCCTGAGATGTAAACGCGTCATCAGACTACTCAATATAGGAACTGAAAATACACTATGGCACTTGTTTTTATAATTGTTTCGGTGGTGCTTGGGACTGAACCCCGTGTCCCACAAATGCCAGGCAAACACTGTAACACCTGGCTGTATGCCTGACCCTGTCCAATAAAATTTAAATGTCCACAATAAAAAACTTCAGAAAAGCTGGACAGTGCTGGTACGCGCCTTTAATCCCAGCATTCAGGAGGCAGAGACAGGCAGATCTGTGAGTTCGAGGACAGCCTGGTATACAAGAGCTAGCTCCAGGACAGGCACCAAAGTTACAGAGAAACCCTATATCGAGAAAACAAAACAACAACAACAACAAAAATCCCTTCAGAAAATTCTCAGGAAGAATAGTGGATTACTTGAGGAAGCATCAGAATTCAGGGACAATGGAGACACACATACAAGATCCTGTTGTAGTCTATAGGTACCCTCTGTGTGCTACCTAACATTTGAAATAAACAACATGAAGAGGCTTAAAAAAACACCTTTGAGAACTATGGGAGATTACAAAATGCTGCAGCTAATATGTTGCCTTTGTTTAACTCTGTGAAGCTATGTTACTGTGCCTGTCTAAAACACCTGATGGTCTAATAAAGAGCTGAACGGCCAATAGCAAGGCAGGAGAGAGAAATAGGCAGGGCTGTATGCAGAATATAAACAGAAGGAGAAATCTGGGAGAGGGAGGAAGATGTCAGGGGCCAGGCACGCAGTCACCCAGACAGCCACAGAATAAGAGTAAAGGTAAGGTATAAAGAAGAAAAGGAAAAAGCCCAGAGGCAAAAAGTGGTTGGGATAATTTAAGAAAAGCTGGCAAGAAACAAGTCAAGGACTAGTATTCATAACTAAGAATAAGCCTCCGAGTGTTTTATTTGGGAGCTGGGTGGTGGACCTCTCCCCCCCCCCCAAAAAAGCCAAAAGAGTAAAACATCACACAACATTGAAGAGCTAACTTGTCTTCAAAACTAGGTGAGGGGGAGCTGAGTCAGTAAAACGGCTTAGCAGGCAACAGTATGTGCCTCCCAAGCCTACCCCGGGCTCCCACGATAGGGCAACGGTGTGTGCCTCACAAGCCTACCCCAGGCTCCTCCGGTGTCCACACGCCTGCTGCCATGAATGTGTGCCTAATGAATAATTAATTAGGTAACTGAAAATAAAAATGAACCGGGGTAACGTGTATATAAGGGTGTTCACCCAAGGTCAACAAAGACAGGTAGGTTTTAGCTATCTGAAAGGTGGCAAAGGATTATAAAAGCACATATAATTTATACGACATTATAAACTTTTTCTAGATCCTGTCACCAATAATAGCAAAATTCTCCACTCTAAAACAATCTAGATCTCCTTGCCACCAGTCCCAGGAAAGCAATGAGTTAGTGGCCTGTAATCAACACCGTGCCTTGTCCCAAGCCAACAACTATCAGCTGGGCTGTATCTGGAGGAGCTTTTCCAACTTAAACAGCACCACAACAGACTAACCATCTCAATAAACACGGCTCACTTCCTAGCACGCTACCTGGGAGACACAGAATACCACAGGAGAGCTGCTAACAAGTGTTTCCGTGCTTGATGTAACAGGATGTGCAGAGAGAGCAAAGCTGAGGAGCCAGAGACATACCAACTCTTTTATTCGTTTTCTGTGTCTGCTATGTGGGTTGTTCAAATGACTGGTGAGGTCAAATATTGTTGGTATTGCATTATCTCGAAGAACTGTACGGTAAGGACTCTGAAAAAGAAAATGTATCAATTCAGAAAAGGTCCCTAAAAAAAAAAAAGTAAATAAAATTCTACATTAATGACTTCTCTAGAGCTTCTTTACCTGTCTCTAAAGTACAGACGCACAAATTCCGATGCCCTTCTGTTCTGTCCTTCCATTAGCTACCAAGTCTACAGGGATTACAGGTCTCCGGAGTTTTCTATGCCCTTTAATGTGCAATTACAATGACCCCCTTCCCTGCCATTCCCTCCACTGTTGCTAGCACTGGGAAATATCAAGGCAGTAAAAACATGAACTTGACCAATGCCTTTTTAGACTCCAGTTCCTTGATCTAAATAGGAGTCAGGTGTCAAGTAGTTCACGTCTTCCAAAATGAAATTATTCACATACTAAGAATAACAAAATACATAATCACAAGTCTACCAACACTCAATTAGGCCTTTCTAAACTCCCTTCTTGTCTCAATGATCTGCTCACTAAAAAGGCCCCTTTCTCTGCCCTGCCGTCTCACCAGAAGCTGGACCTAAACCTGCGTCGGGACGACAGTTCCATAGTGAGCCAGGAGGAAGCTGGGGCAACAACAAGAACTTAACTAAGGAGAGTAGCTGATAAATCACTATTTTCCCACTAGTTAGTCCAAGGAGAGAGTGACTTTTATTTCTCTCTCCAGTTATAGGAAAACACAAAGCACACTTCATTTGAGGAACTTTCTTGGTGGTAGTGATATTTCAAAAGCTGACTTCTCTGAACTTTTTCACCTTGGTAAGGGAGGTTGGGAAGACAGGACAGAAAAATGTATCCAAATGAAACAATCTGCTTGGATTCCATCCAGAGGTGCTGTGAGCACTCAGTGAGAATTACTAGTTAGTCAGTGTTTTCTAATTCAATCCCACACATCACAGAAAACAAAAAGTCTAATTTATTATTATTAATTATATTTAATTTTTTGATAAGTTGAGACATGGTCTCACCATATTGCTCAAGTGGCCTTCAACTCATGATCCAATCTACTTCTGCCTCTTGACTGTTGGAATGACAGCTATGAGCCACCATGCCAGGTGCTCACTCTCTCTCTCTCCAGGGTTTTTCTGAGTAGCTTTGGAGCCTGTCTTGGAACTCTCTGTAGACTAGGCTGGCCTCGAACTTAGAGATCCTCCTGCCTCTGCCTCCCGAGTGCTGAGATTAAAGAGTGCACCACTACCACAGGGCACAAAATGCAATTTCTCAATACTTGGCTCCTAAGGTGGACTAAGAACTCTGAGTCTACCAGGAAGTCTGAGTTGGGATTGGTATGGACAAAGCTACAGTGGAAAGTTCACCTATGATACCCTGGGCTTTTCATCTTTCTCACTAAGCCAAAGTCTCAAAATTAAACATAATCAACATCAAATAGTTGGGTGATTGGGGGGATTAGAGGAGGGAGGAAATAGTCTAGAGAATTTTCAAAATTCAAATTTAGCAGACAAAGCAAAGACCAGAAAAACTGGACTATGAATGAAAATGATATATTCTATATTCATTTATAAATACACATGTCTAAAGATTAAATCTAACTCACATGAACAATGCTAATTCCACATCACAGTTTACTCTTCACAATTTAAAGGAACCACGCTTATCTTACTCTGGCACCAAAGATAACAGAGGCTTTGGCTTTGGCAGAACTGCTCATGTACGCTAAAAAGCTCTTAAATGCCAAACTAGTGAAGCCAGCAGGCTCACATGTTTCAATACAGTTATCATGCAAGCCAGTCTTCAAGATGCTCGTTCTGCACACACAGAAAGAACATGTCTCCCATTTAAGTTAATTTACTAAAGACGAAAGAATCATTTGGGAATTACAAAAAGCAAAACTAGCTATTCTATTTCTACTCTATGCTCTGACTAAAGTCAGCTACATTAGTGAGCTATATTTTAAATTTCTCAGATTAATCAGGCTAGAATTACACAGTTAAAAGATGATATTCACTATACTAAAAGTAAAAATGCATGGTTTGTGTATTTTAAAATGAACACAAAAGTAGTTTGCCTTTAAAACATACGGCTGATCAGTATAACGCTTGTAACAAAGCAAGGTTAAAAAAAAAATCCCTCAAATATTTGTGATTAAATTGTTGAACCGGAATTGGCTCACCTCCCAATGACTTCACAAGTATCTGCTTCAATTAATATTGAGAAATAAAATAACCCAATCATTCTTTAGTTTTCTGATGCCTCTGCAAAATGTATCTGAAAAAAATATCAAAATAAATTGCTGCATAATAATATATAGTGTACCTTCAAGTCAAGTTCACGTCTATCCAAGCCTAATCAGAACGTTAGTTATACCTAAGAATGCTATGGATTTACCAAACTCTTGTTGGTTTCTGGTCCACACACGTCAATCAAATGTGCCTGTTTCTTTTATGAATCACATTCTCTTACTAGAGAATCTTAGAACATTAGAAACCCTAAGATTTTGTTCGGGCCCAGAAGGGAAAGGTCTGGGTGTAAGAACAGCTTCATGTTACCCATGTGATACAGATTCTTGTTCTAGCTAGTCCTTAAAATTACACAGTGGGAACGAGGCAAGTGTTGGCTCTTAAGAGGACATTCAAGCCATGAGCAAGAGCATCATTCCTAGGCGAGACTGCCATTCACAAGAATGCTCTAGAGGGGCTGGGGTTAACTCAGTGGTAGAGCTGCATAGTGTACAGAAGGCTCCGGGTTCTATCCCTAGAACCACATTAAAACAAAGCAAAAACACTCTAGAAAAGTAGCTTGAAATGAACAGCCACAGTACTACACATGTACATTTCTGTAAGTTTAAATTATCACCTCTAGTGGGGGGGGGAGGGGCATCAAGAAAGAGGGGTTTAAAAAGTCAAGTTTCTGAGAGCAAGCAGATACTACTACTAGACTCCAGACCTATCTTCAACTCAAATGGTATAGGCAGACATTCAATAAAAACTGACATTGCAAACCAGACAGCAAGGGAGGAGAGGCCACGCTCTTACTTACAGTTCGACAGATCATAGAGGTCTCGAAGTGTTTGGCGCATAGTCGATAATGCTTATTTAGCTGATCGGGGGTTTTGTCTTCTAAGTCTGCTCTCCTACAGTTTTCAACCCACTTCTGGCATCTATGAACAAAACCAAAATATAATTATGAAATATAAAGTCAAAGTTTAAATTTTAGCGTTTGGGCTGGGCATAGGAGCACACACCTATAATCTCAGTACTTGGGAGGTTGAGGCAGGAAGACTCTGAGTCTGAGACCAGCCTAAACTACATAGGAAACCTATCTCAAAAAATAATTAATCTGAGTCAGGCATGGTACATATATATTTTTTTTGGAGGGGGGTGTCTTTCAAGATAGGGTTTCCCTGTGTAACAGCCCTAGCTGTTCTGGAACTAGCTCTTGTAGTCCAGGCTGCCCTTAAACTCACAGGGATTCACCTGCCTCTGCAAGTGCTGGGATTAAAGGCGTGCGCCACCAAGGCCTGGCCTGATATACACACCTTTAATCCCAGGTGCTGGGATTAAACAAATAAATAAAATAAATATATTTGGAGCAGGCAATTATCTCTTTAAAAGGGTCACAGACCATACATAAAAGTTTAGTTAAAAATATATAAACATATTTATAAATAGATTCAAAACAGAAATCTGTGCCAAGTGTGGCACATGACTTTGATCCCAGCACTCAGGAAGAAGAAGCAGGCAGATTTCTGAGTTTGAGGTCAGCCTGGGCTGCAGAGTAAGTCAGGGTTACAAGAGAAACCCTGTCTTGAAAAACAAAAAGAAAAAGAAAAAACAAAAAACAAGTATCGACAATGTAGAGAAAGAGAAATCAGTCATTTGAAATTAATTTCTGTATGTAGTATAAAGATAACTATTTTCCCAGGGTATAGAACCTGGGACCTCACTTATGCTAATCAAGGTCTTTAGTGCTGAACTCCATCCCCTGGCTGAAGACACCTTTGGAATTTCCACCAAGCCTGCTGTCAGATGCCGCATTACAAATCAAACTTTTACTATTCCCCGACAAACTGTATTTCCCAAACTGTTTTATGTTAAAAGCCTCAGGAGTCTGGGAGAGATGGCTCAGTGGGTGGAAGCTGTGTCTGCAGCTCTAACCCTATGGGAGCAGAGACAGGAGGCTTGCCGGGGTTTGCTGGCCACTAGCCCAGCTACAGGTTCAGTACCCACACTACCCTCATACACATACATAATCTCGGGAGTTACCCTGGACTGTTTTCTCTTATAACCCACACCTAAACTATTGGCAAATTAAGTTGGCTTCATCGCCAAACTTTATCTAAAAACGCACAGTGTGCCTCTTCCTCCTCTTCTGATCTGGACTATTGCAACCGTTGATCCCTGGTCTTCCTGCTTTCGCTTTTGCTCCCCTACAATGAACAAGCAGCCAGAAATCCCTGGGAGAACCACTCTCAGCCCTAAGTTCTCCCGCTTCACTCAGAATAAACCCCAGAGTGTTTCCACAGACAACTTCCTGAACAGCTTGTGACTCCCATACACACCTCATCAGCAAGCATGCCTTGACTGCACTCTTCCTGTCTCCAGACTTCCTATGATATTTCATGGATGTCCCCTGCCCTAATTCAACTCTTTGCTCAAATTCACTGTGGTGAGACTTTTATTGCTCCCTCTGTTTAAAATAGCAATTGTGCCTCTCTTATTATCATTTTTTTTTTCTTTAAGTGGGTGAGACAAGATCTCACAACTGTAGCCCTAAATGTCCTGGAACTTGCTTTAACTCAGGCTAGCTTCAAAACTCAAGCTAATTCTCCTGCCTCCTCAGAGCTGGGATTACAGGGCAAGTCACCAAACGCAGCTCCCTGACTATGTTTTTTTTTTTTTTTAGTCTACTTATTTACATGCATGAGTGTATTACACTTTGAGCCTGGTACACACAAAGGCCAGAGGAGGTTGTGCATGAGATCCCCTGGAAACGGAGTTACAGGGGGTTAAGTCACCCGAGGTGGGCTCAGAACCCAGGTCTTCTGCAAGCGCAGCAAGTGCTCTTCAGCGCTGAGCCGTCTTTGCAGCCGCTCCCTGGCTACCTTTAAACTTCTTCCAACCTCTACTGTATTTTCCTTCAGGGTATTTTCTCATTTTGGGGGCACACTACTGTAAATATTTTACTTCCAGTTTCCCACCACTTGAACGTAACCTCTGAGAGCAGGGACTTTTCACTGGCTCATCTGTTACCCTGCGCTCAAACCAATTTCTACCAATTGTAGGCTTTCGATAAATATTTGTCCAACTAATAAATAGCATGCTACATTACAACGCCTGTTGATAGATCTGCTCCCTCCACGGATCAGGCGCTTTCTGCGGTTCCTGACAGCATTCCCAGGGTCCCCAGCACCTGACACGAGTACTCCAAACACGGCTAAGCACTGACTTTTAAATGAATGGACCAACAAGAGAGCCCCGTGAAAAGCCTGCTGCCTATCAATCACACTCAGTCCCTACGCCTCTCAGAGCACGACCCGGAGGATGAGCTGCCCCAAGCGAAGAGTGAAGTTTCAATACCTATTCCCACGCCCTCACACGCGTCCTCGGAGCTCCCCACAATAACCGAGGGAGACAATGAATAACGGTCCGCCTTTGAACACTGAGAGCGATGACAACCCCGAAGGAGGCAGCAGTTGTGACCCGATTGAAGATCAAAGCAAGCGGCCCGACTCCAAACAGAAACACCGTCCCAGGAGCAGAGGCAGGGCCGCCGGGACCGCAACCCGGGAGTCCTACCCTTCCCTTGACAGCTAGGAAAAACGAGCCGGACGACGGAAGCCGCTCGGCGCCCCCGGGGTGGCACCCTCTCGGCCGGGTCCCCGAGGGCGCAGCAGCGCACGTGCGTCCGACTCCCCGCAGCCTCCGCGCCCCGCGCTCACCTACCTGGCCGGGTCCCGAGGGAACCTGAAGAAGGCCAGGTCGGACTGCGTGCTCTTCCGTGTGCAGTTCGGGGCGGCGCAGAAGTTCGGCATGGTCGTCCGGGCACCGGCCGGTCCAGCCCTCCCCTCCCCGCCTCGTCAGGGCAGCAGCACGGCCGCCCCGCGGGGCCGGGGAGGGGAGCTGGGCCGGCCGGCCGGCCGGCTCTGCCAGGCCGCGCGCGCGGAGGAGGGGCTGGCAGGCGAAGCCGCGAGGGCCAGGAGGGGCGCGCGGGCCGAGGCCGGGCTGGGGCCGCGGCTCCACAGTGCTGTGAGCGGCCGGGAGGATTTACCGCCGCCGCCGCCGCTGCACCTCCAGCCCGCCCGGGACGCTGCCGCCTCCTTCCCACAATGCACCCTGGCGCTCGCGGGTGCCCTCTCTCCTCTCAGCCTCCTCCTCCTCTCCTCGCCGGCGACCTTTCCCGCGGGCGAGCGTGCGCACACGAGCCGAGCGCTTCCGACCGGGCGTGGGCTGGAGGCAGCGGAGCCCGGCGCCTCTGCCTCAGTGCGCACGCGCACAGCCCAACCCGCGCGATGGAGGCATTGCGCATGCGGCCTAGCCTCCCGGGACTCCGGAGCCAGCAGAAGCCAGGGCTTCTCCGGTAGGTTTGTCGTCCTTCAAGTCCCCGGGGCGAGTTCTGACATTACATCCACGGCCGCGTCATCCTGCTTTTTGAGTAGCCGCGCTTAGGCGTCCGTTGTATGGATGCCATAGACTCTTAGGACCACAGAATCCGCACGACTTTGGTGACTGCTTTGCAAACTCCGTGCACGGATTGGACGCAAACGTGGGGGTTGTAGAGGCTTTAATTTTTCCCAGCGTTGCCTCTCGGTTACTTTTATAACCCGGTTAGTGCGAGATTGCCAGCCCCACACCTCGACTAGACGCTAAGGGCGAAAATTCAGAAAAAGCAGAAACTTCCCTGGTGGCTTCTTGAAGAGCAGGAATAGCGAAATGATTAGGCCAGCAGCACCCTAGAGACTGATACCTCGGGGCTTCTCACCGTCGTGGCCTGATCATGTTCTTGTGTGACTTAATGCCGAAATGAGTGGTCGCTGTTTAGAGCAAAGGATTTGTATCAAGTTTTGCGTGAAATTGAACAAGTCTGCCAGTGAGACCCACCGTCTTTTGAAAGGGTTTAGGTAGGGCGGGAAGATGGCCTAAATGATGCGTAAAGAGTTCGTCCAGTCACGCACAGGACGGATGAAAATACCCAGAAAGTCAAGGACTCGGTTTTTTCAAACAGTTAACGGTGAGAATGCTGCTGAATGTTAGACTCATTCTGAAAGAAAACCTGAACATGAGAAAAACGTCTGCCAAAGTTCCAGCGAGTATTCTAAAGGATGAGCCTGAACTCGAGAAATTTGAATTCCCTCTGATTCATTCAAAGGAAATTACGAAAAGCCATTTTATAGTGAAGGAAAGGGTAACAAGTTCTGAGATGTGGAGTCCTTTGCAGCAGAAAGCTGGTGGGCAAATAACTCTGCCTGAATCCCAGAATCCAAGTCCCCACCCCCACCCCCGCCAGCCAGCTTCTGCAGGGGCCAGCCTCAGTCAGCAAGCATTTCCCCCTAGGGTGGCTCAGCATTGGTTCACATCCTGCTGAAATGAGCCTGAGGTCGCCAGAACCTGACCAGGGAGCTGTCCTCATCTGCTTTTCATCTCTGCCTCCTTCACGCTGGGCAGGATCCAGCTACATATAATACTGATCTATGGGGTCCTCTTCCTTGCTGTTCCCAACCTTCTTGGAGGGCTTGTGGCTGTTGACTTCTGGTGATAGTTTGTTTTTTTATTTCAGCAAGTGTGGCTCTCTCCAGTGCCTGTAGCTCGGCGTGGGGCTACCCTGTACATCCTGCTGTCCCAGGGGATCCTGCCAGTGAGAAGTGCGGGTCTAAGTCTATTTCTGTGTCTGGGGAGACATAATTTTCTGAGGGGACCCCAAAAGAAGTCCTGCAGTTTCAGCCCTGCTTCACAGTCAGGGCCTGAGAGGTGTGGTACAGAAGGCAGTGTGATCTAACCCGAATGACTCACGGTTGGCCTACAATAGTTAACCTCACAGAACTCCCTTCCTCCAACAGGAGAGTTAGGTGTGTCTCATTCTCCTGTACTTTGGACCACCATTCTTTTGGGTACCTTCTGCTAGAAGAGAAGGGTTGGCCCTAGAACATTTAAGCCATGGGACCCAGGTGAAGGCCGTGATGTCCCATGAAGAGACTAAGTGATTCCTCGGGTCTCACGTTAAGGGAGTCTGGGATGCGGTGCCGATTCACACACGACACTTATTTAGTTACTAAGGTCAAGTGTGTTTTGGATGGTGTGAAGCTCTGTAGCGAGATTGCTGAGGACAGGTGGGGTTGACGGAGGAGGTGGTTTTTAACTATGTCCGTGAAGAAGGGTGAGAGGAAGGACCATGAGACTGGAGGATGCACGGGAGGTGGTAGCATGAGGCGGTGTAAAAAGAAAAACACACTTTTAGTGTTAAAATACTTAGGTCGGGCGGGGGGCAGGTAGTGGTGTTGCAGACAAGGAATTTGAAAACTTTGGGCTTCCTCTCTTCTGACCTTAATTTTAATGCTAGTGGTTTATACATTGCTACCCCTATCTACAGGTAGGTTTATGATAAACTCCCTTGTTAGAGCTGCTAATTGGATTCCCCCGCTCCCCCCCCCCAAAATCAGGCTATACAAATATAAACAGTCTGTTCGTACCTTGCTGCCAGAGTTCATGGAATGAAACTTGTCTCAAGAGGGTTGCAAGTACTCCACGTGGGTGGAAAGCACCTCAGAAAGCCTAAGGGGGTGCAGAGGGAAGGGAGGCAACAGCATCTCAGCGCTGGCCAGTGTCTGCCTTACCCAGGGGCTCTGACACTTAGTGACTCACTTGGTAAGAAATAATACTGGTTCATAATCCTGAGAGCATCCTGCTTTCAAAAGGTCTCAAGGCCAGGTGTGGCAGCACACACCCACAGACTTGGCAGGCAGAAGCAGGTGGACCTTCAGTTGTGAAGTTCCTTGAAAGCTAGATCTCTTGTCGTCTAGCAAAGCTCTTGAAGCGGGGGTGGAGAGATGGCTCAGCAGATTCAGAGCACCGACTTCTTCCAGAGGACCCGTGTTCAAATCCCAGCACCCACGTGGAAGCTCACACAAAGATACATGCAGGCGTAACACCAATTCAGTTCGCATGACATAAAAATAAATATATTGGGGGCTGGAGAGATGGCTCAGAGGTTAAGAGCATTGCCTGCTCTTCCAAAGGTCCTGAGTTCAATTCCCAGCAACCACATGGTGGCTCACAACCATCTGCAATGAGGTCTGGTGCCCTCTTCTGGCCTGCAGGCATACACACAGACAGAATATTGTATACATAATAAATAAATATTAAAAAATAAATAAATAGGGGCTGGAGAGATGGCTCAGTGGTTAAGAGCATTGCCTGCTCTTCCAAAGGTCCTGAGTTCAATTCCCAGCAACCACATGGTGGCTCATAACCATCTGTAAAGAGGTCTGTCGCCCTCTTCTGGCCTTCAGGCATACACACAACAGAATATTGTATACATAATAAATAAATATTAAAAAAACCACTTACCAAATTCATTTAAAATAAATAAATAAATAAATATATCTGGGAGCTGGAGAGATGGCTCAGTAGTTAAGAGTGGTTCTTGTAGAGAAACTGGGCTCATTTCCCAGCACCTACATGGCAGCTCACAACTGTCTTTAATTCCAGTTCCAGACGACCTAACACCCATAGCAAAACACCAGTGCGCATAAAATGAAAACTATTTTTTAAAAAGTATATATTAAAAAAAAATAAAAACAAGCAGCACCTTACAGACTTCTCCCTGCTTAGTCGTTCCAAGACATCCCACTTCTAGGTCATCCTGTGAGATGAAGTTCTGGTTCCTCCATGCTTGCCACCCAGGACAGTACAGCTTAGGATGAAGTCCCCACTATCGCAATAATTTTGATAAATTTATTGATCTTTGCTCTGGCCTTGTAATCATTACAGAATAGTGTGTCCAGGGGCACAGACAAGGATCCCACAACCCCTACTTTCAGGTCTTATCTCCTGTTACTTTATTTTACTTTATTTTGTTTTTTTTGAGACGGTCTCTTCACCAGAGATCCTCCTGTCTTGGCCTCCCAGGTGCTGGGATTAGAGGCGTGAGCCACCACTCCTGGCTCTCACTTATAGCACAGATCCCGAGAGAAGTGGTTTCTGGGTTTATTTCATCCTGTAAACAGGGTTAGAGTGAACCCGGCAGTGATGCTGGACTGAGACCCATATTGAAATACAAGGCCCCAGAAGTAAAATGGTCTTGGTTAGGGTTTAAACACAGAATACTCAGAAGCAGATGTTGGGAGTGTGAACTCAGATTGTTCTAAGTGGTTTCCAAAAAGGGACTTAATTTATTATTATTATTATTATTTTGGTTTTGGTTTTTCGAGACAGGGTTTCTCTGTAGCTCTCCGTGCCCGTCCCGGAATTAGCTCTTGTAGACCAGGCTGGCCTCGAACTCCCAGAGATCCGCCTGCCTCTGCCTCCCCAGTGCTGGGATTAAAAGCGTGCGCCACCGCCCGGCGGGACTTAGTTTATTAACCGAAGTCAAGACCCATGTAGCGGTCAGATTGAAGAGCCATTTCAGTCCATTACTCCTTTGCAAGGCTTTCCCAGACATACTCAGCAGTGGCAGGATGTCTCAGATTTGGGGGAGGTAAAATTACCGCCCTGACTTTTAGTCCACTTTCATATGACTGCAGCATCACTGAACCCAGCGGCAGAGCCTTGGCTCCTGGGTGACCGGAGAGCTCTAGCCCAGCAGCGCTTGCTGAGTGCCTGTCGTAGCTGATGGCCTGCACCTCACTGCGCAGGCTTCCTGAGTTCCTGGTCCATGTAGACTGAGATCCAGCTATGGTTCTGGGCCACACCTGGAGGTGTGGCTGCCTTAGGCCTTTGGTGTGGTGTGATTTTCCTTCCTGATCTTTGGACCGTCTTCCTGCCCCCCCCCCCCCCCCCCCCCCCCCCCCCCACTGAAGCTGTGGTCCCACTGAAGCACGCCGTTTCTGCTTCAGCCCTGGTTCCAAACTGTCTTCCCGCACCGCGGAGTGGGATGGGGAGGGGCTAGTGGCCAAGCCCTCCCTTAGCAATCACAAGGATTGGGTACCTCTGGGCCCTAGAGTCAGGAAGCCTTTTCAGAGCTGTAGCTAGTCCCCTTCTCCCTGGCAGGAGGTCAAGCCTGGCGTTTTGTGACGTCGAGAGAGCTGGCCATCTGCGCGCCTTGCGCCATTCTCAGGCTTCGTTATGTATCGTGACACTGATAGCGCTACTACAATCATATACAGTGATAGCCCATCATCTTACTCCCGGCTCTCCTTCATTCCTCCTCTGATTCCGAGTCAGCTCCATGCTACTGTACTCCGTGTTACTGCCAGATACCTTCTAGGAAGGTACCATTCCGTCTCTGATTTTTGTCTACCTTTCTCTGTCTCAATCGCCTCATCTTGCTTTCTGTCCCACGCAAAGTAATGAAATAAATCATCTTTTGGGGGGGAGGCAACATTTCATTGCTTTATTTTTGTTGGTGGTGGTTGGTTTCTCTGTGACAGCCCTGGCTTTACAAACTAGGCTGACCTCAAACTCAGAGATTCGCCTGCCTCTGCCTCCCAGCTGCTGGGATTAAAGGCGTGCGCCTCTGCTGCACAGTTGATTTTTTTTTAATAACATTTTTAAACAGCGTTTTTTATAGCGTTTTTGGCCAAATGTTTACCAAATCTTTGATTTGAAGAAACAAACAACCAGGCAATGGTGGCACACACCTTTAATCCCAGCAGTTGGATTCAGAGGCTGAGGCAGGGGGATCTCTGTGAGTTCAAAGCCAACCTGATCAACAGAGTGAGTCCCAGGACAGCCAGGACTGATACACAGAGAGCCTTTCTCAAAATACTAAAAAACAAAACTCTGTGTATGGGTACTTGTGACCAACGCTGGTGTGTCCTTTTCGGTGAATCCGTTTTTATTTAGCCTAAACAGATCTCTCTTGTCCTCATTGGAACGGCTTTCCCAGGGCTTTGGTAGAATTTCAGATGGAGCAGACCTTTACAAGACTGCTCCATCAGTGTTTCCCAGGAACTGGTAGTGACCAAACCCTCCGGCAGCCGTCTGAAAGAAGATTCTGTGTTAATTCACTCAACAGATGTTACTGAGTGGCTCCCGTGCCAGGTACCGTCCTGTGAGCTGGAATACAGCAACGGACAAAAGTGAGCCCCAGCCTTGGGTTTGGCCCCTCTGCTGAAGACTGCGGTCACGTGTGCTCACACTAACTCACTAGTAATGGCAGCCCTGGAAATAGGGATGGCCTTTGCCATAGGCCTCTGCGCCAGAAGTCACTGTGCCTCTCCAGCGTCATTAGGAACCCACGGACTGTATGTTCCACTTAATTTTATTATCCTTTTGCACTAAATCCATATTGGTAGAAAAAACACACTGGCAATGTTGGAAGTGTAAATTGGCAACAGCTTTCTGTAAGGCAGCTTGGCAGTATCTGTGGGGAGTTTCGCAAATGCTTGTATCCCCCGATCCTCCAAGTCCACTTCTGGGAATCTGTCCTAAGGAAATAGTCTAAAATATGGGCAGAATTTATGCTTAATAATCTGAAAGTCTAACGGTAGAAATCAGTTAAATAAATTGTAGTCCAACTATGATAGGCTGGCAGTATGCAGTCGTGCTAACAGAGAACACTTAGCAGCAGACTGGAAAAGCTTGTGATGTTTTAAAAGAAACAAAGAATTCAACGCATACATCCAAAAAGATTCAAATACCTAGAAAGGATTTGTTAACTTTTGAGTTGTTGAACTTTAAATTCTTTTTTGTTTGTATGCCTTTAAAAGATATTTCTTGCCGGGCGGTGGTGGCGCACACCTTTAATCCCAGCACTCGGGAGGCAGAGGCAGGCGGATCTCTGTGAGTTTGAGGCCAGCCTGGTCTACAAGAGCTAGTTCCAGGTCAGGCTGCAAAGCTACAGAGAAACCCTATCTTGAAAAACCACAAAAAGGATATTTCTTTAAAATTAGCACAACATTTTAAGAAATAGCATCAAAAGTTGGCAGTGGAGAGGTTGCAGCTCTATCACTTTGATCCGTGAACGTTAACTGACTTGGTCACACGGAGGCTGCAGGGTCTTGTGTTGGTAGCCACAGTGGGACAGAAAGGAAAAGGATCCCCACCCTCTTCCACCCATGAAGGAATGTGACCAGAAGCCCCACAAATGCCAAAGTGGTTATGAAGACACGAAAGCTTTCTGGAAAGTCCTTGAGTCTCCCAGAGAATTTCTTGAGGGCTAAAAATAGCTTTCAATACGCTAATACATCTGTCTTCTCCCATAGCAGGGCACACAAGCAACATGGCTGTGGGCAGTAATATTTATTCTACATGGGGAAAGCCCCATGCAAATCATAAGATATTAACATGGTAACTCTTGAGGTTCAGAAATGTTATCCCATTGCTGTCTGAAATATATAATATGTATTCCCGATATACATATGATAACACAATTGTGTCCTCTACATAATTGTGTTGTTGTATATTTTTAAGATTTAGTTCTAAACATTTGGAGGTGTATGTGTGAATATGAATATGGGTGCCATTGTGGGGGTGGGGCAGAAGAGGGCATCCGATCCTCTGAAGCTGGAGTTACAGGTGATTGTGAACTGCCTGCCATGGGTTTTGGGTACTGAACTCAGCTTCTCTACAAGAACTACAAGAATGTCAGGCTCTCTTAACCAATGAGCTCCCCCCCCCCTTTTTTTTTTTTAAGATTATTTGTTGTGAATAGTGTTCTGCCCGCATGTACGCTGCAGGCCAGAAGAGGGCACCAGATCTTGGTACAGATGGTTGTGAGCCACCTTGTGATTGCTGGGAATTGAACTGAGGACCTCTGAAAGAGCAGTGCTGAGCCATCTCTTTAGCCCCTATGCTGTAGGATTTTAAATGAAAAACTGTTGCTAATGTCTACCCCAGATGAAACTAAAACGCGCACTTCAATACGAAAACATTATCACCTTGGTAAAATTTCCAGCCTCGAAACAAGCACACAAAGTAAAAAGTTGCATTTAAGCATTGTACAGGTTATAGATGCCCTGAACTGCGTGAGTTCCTCAACACCTACGTGTTCATCCCTCTGTGTGTGGAAAGAATACTAATGGGGCTCAGGCTCTGGTTCTGGCTCCTCAGCCGGCTGTGGGACTGGGCGGTTCATCTACACCCCGAGTGCCTCCGTCATTTCTGTAAGAGGGGCAGAATACCACGTATCCTACGGCGTTGTTCATTTCTCTAACTCAACAAATACTCGGGCTTATATGTGCCTGACACTGTGCTAGGCAGAGCGTGTGGTAATGTGCAAGACAAAAAAAAAAAATCTGTGGGCATACATCTGAGGGAAATGTAGCATCTCCGTGATCATAGACGTGGCTCTAACACTGAACAAGAGGAGGCTCAGGGCAGGAGACCTGGCATGCAGTTAAGTGCCCCCGTTGTCTTCCTGACGACTCCTAGTTACTCTACACAGTGGGGGGGGGGGGAGCAGCAGAAAGTGGACCCCGCTCGCTGCTTCGTTCTGTCTCTGGCTAGTCACTCCCTAAGCCAGTTCTGGCTTCAGACAGATTCTTCCATGTCCTGTGGGTCTTACAGTGTATTTCCAGAGTGACAGATCAATTCAAAGTGACCTTTCCTGGAGCTGCTGTTGGGGGTCCTTGCAAGGGACGAGATGGCAGGTGTGAGGTCCACAAATGCAGGGCTGTTGCCGTCTAAGCACAACACGCACAATCATTTTCATGATTGCTCTTCTTCAAGGAAAGCTGCACTCTGAGTCCACACCAGACACTGGAGAAGCAAGCAGGGCTTACAGAGTTAGAATTGGCTACTGTGTTATTTATGAGAGACAAGGGGGGGGGGGTGCTGACAAAAAGCCTGAAAAGACGCTCCGCTCTCACGTGCGGTTTGTTGATATTTTTACTTGTCGAGAATTTAGGAAGTTGAGAAATGCTTACGGAAGCAGCCAGAAGTTTACCCCTGGCACTGGAAGCCTTTACCAGCTCCATCCCTTCCTCAGCCTCCTCCTCCAAATTATCTAACAAAGAGCCACTAACTGACTTTCTCTGGGTCTGCTCTGTTCTAGACCGAAGGTATAGCTCTTGTCCTTAACTGCTGCCTTGCTCTGTGGGACGGAGGGAAAGGACTAGATGTGGAGAGATGTACCTTCTGTGGGCTCTTGCCTTACAAGACTAATTTCCCCAGAACACGGTTGTAAGGACCCAACTCCTATAAAGAAAACAGAAGGTTGGAATTGTTGCCTTTACAGTCATTGTATAAATGAGCAAAAGGCAGCGGAGAGGCAAAACATGCAGTGGAATGGTCGCTGTGAAGCTCGTGCTATCACTAGGTCCTCTTAAGGAGAAAGGCCCCAGAGCATTGGCCTAAGAGCTGGTTTGAAACCCTATCTCCTGGAGGAGACTGGACATCGCCCTCACCTTACGAACTTCGTAAGTGGGGCTTATTAGGTAAAGGGGTCTGTTGCCAAGCCTGATGACCTGAGTTCAATCCCTGGAACCTCCATGATGGAGGAGACAATTCCCACAACTTATCCCATGACTGCTACATGTGTGCCATGGCACAAGCATGTCCCTACACACACACACACACACACAGAGAGAGAGAGAGAGAGAGAGAGAGAGAGAGAGAGAGAGAGAGAGAGAGAAAAAAAAAGAAAAATAAAGAGAACCTAATAAGTAACAAATCAGAATTAAAGCCCAAATTAGATTACGAATAGGTCCAGGGAGGTCCGAAGCTTCTTGAGTTACACATCGGCTTGATGGCAGAGCTGGGACAGGAACAAGGGACCCTGAGCTTATCCAAGCCAGTCAGATGGGTTTTTTTTCATGATGTCCTTCATAATCATTTCTTTTACTAAAATGTTTGTCCTTAAGGTGTCTTGCATTTGACCATGGTGCAGAACTCTGAGGAATACGGTCAAGGCACAGACCATGGTGCAGAGCTCTGAGGAGTATGGTCAAGATACAACCTTGGTGCAGAGGTTCCCCACATACCCCGGGGTGTCCACTCACACCTGCTGGTCATTCTGCCTTTCGCCTTTTCCAGATGTTCTTCCCAAGTTGTACATTGCACTTTTGCGTTTTTAGAGTTTCTCACGGAGAAAATGAAAACCTGGACACATAAACCCGGATAAAGTGCCGGGCTATCTCCTCGCCGCTGGCTCATATTTCCGTGTTTGTATTTATGACACGGTGTATGAAGTCATGAATCCTGTCACATAATTCGGACTTGCGTTTCTGCAGGTTCTCAAAATTCTCAACACTTCACTTGTAAACCCCACTGTATCATGCTACGTTGTTTCCATAGTAACATGTTTCAAACAGAAAAACAGGAAGCCTGAGGAGGAAAGATGGTTTCGAGCAGAGGGAAAGGGGGAATAGGAGACAGAGAGACAAAATCATTCGATGTGGTAGAATACACAAGGTGTTATGAGGGGCACGCTGAATACTCTGTCCAGTTAAAAGTCTCCTGAGTGGAGTGCCTGCCTGCTTACCACAGGAAGGCAGGGTGCAGAGGTCAACATTGGGCGTCTTTCTCCATCGCTGCTAAGTTGTATGAGACAGGGTCTCTCACTGAACCTGAAGGTGGCTGATTGGCTCTTGCCTTGACTGTCCTGGAGCTCACTACGTAGAGCAGGCTGGCCTTGAACTCACAGAGATCTGCCCGCTTCTTCCCCTGAGTGCTGGGCTTGAAGGTGTGTGCCCCCATTCCTGGCTTGCATACTGTTTTTGAAATTCATTTATAGTGTGCATATCCTACAGTGTGCAGTGATGGTCAGAGGTCAGCTTGCAGAGGTAGGGTTTCTTCCTTCACCGTGTGAGTCCGGGAGACTGAACATGTCATCAGGTTTGACAACAAGCACCTCTACCCACAGAGCCGGCCAGCTAGCTGGCCCTATGTATACTATTTATTTTTATTTTTATTTTATGTAAACATTGCTTTTACAATTATAAATTTATGCATAATGAACACTAAGATTACTTTTTTAAGAAAGAAGAAAAAAATACACATTTTATGGCCGGAAAGCGATCTGCCCCCAAGGAGCTGATGACTTCATGGGAGGCATGGGATACATACACACATACCTTTCTTACAAGGCAATAAGGAGGATAATGGAAATTTCACCAAGTGTGGGTGGAAGGATCAACTCTGCCTGGGAGAGCGGTCCTTCAGTAAAAAGAGGTGACATTTGCACAGGGTCATAAAGATGAATAGAGGTCTCCAGGGCTTTGTAAATCGTTAGGCTCTGTGCAGATCTAAGTTAGTCTTTGGCCGTCGTTACCGCTGTCAAGGCTTCCCTCGTATAAAGCTCTCTTTCTTGTCTCTTTCCCATGTTCTCCAAAGGCCGGAATCTCTGGGCCAGGAAGCAGCCGCAGTTAAACAGTCCCACGTCAGTGCTGCAGCCAGTGGACTGCGGTGCATGCACAAGACGCAGATTCAGGACCAGAGACATAAAATCACCCAGGAGCTGAGCCAGGAAGGTTGGAGCGGGAAGCAGTCACCCCACCTCCTCTGTTGCCACCATGTGGAAAGGCCAGCTTTGCTTGGGCCTCCACCCTGACTGGTGTAGATGTCTCTACCTGGGGGGGAGGGGGTAAGAACTTAGAGCAAACACCACACATTGGTCTGATTGACCCCGACAGGAAATGACACCTTAGCTGTCTTACGGTCTGCAGACAGGGTGGAGTAGAGAGCGGGGTGTGAGCCAGGGGACAGGCTGGGTGGCAACGGATGATCTGTCCTCGATTAATGTCTTCTGATTTAATTCTCCTGGTCCCCTCCCTGGGGTCCTCATCACGGGGTCGCACCCCTTCAGGGTCGGGGTTAGAGTCCTTCTGATACCTCTTGCAGAGGACCAGGATTCAATTCCCAGCACCCCATACAGGGCATTTCAGAACTGCCTATAACTCCAGCTCCAGGGGATCTGACTCCCACTTCTGGCATCTGCAGGCACTGCATGGATGAGTACAAACCCACACACGGGCATGCATATACACACAGTTTTAAAAAAAAATAACCGATAAAGGGATAAAAACAAACTAGTATTTTTATTTTACATCTATGAATTGTGGGTGTGTGCCCGCATGGATGTCTGCACCACACATGTGTTGTGTCTGCAGAGAGAATCGGACTGCCTAGAACAGGAGTTACAGGTGGTTGTGAGCTACCGTGTGGGCGCTCTTCTGGAAGAGCAATGGTGCTCTTAACTGCTATGCCATCTCTCCAGCCCCCTGAGATTTTTTTCTTTTAACAAGTAAACAACTTTAAGATGTATTTTATTTTTAATTATGTATATATAGAAGTATCTGTCTTTGTGTGCACACATATGTGCAGGTGCCCAAGGAAGCCAGAAGAGGGCAGCATCCCCTGGAACTGGAGCCAAGGTGGTTGTGAGCTTCCCAGGGTGGGTTCTGGACATGAAACTCAGGTCCTCTGCAAAAGCAGCAAGTAGCAAGTGCTTTATTTATTTATTTATTTATTTATTTATTTATTGGCTTATTGGCTTTTTAAAGACAGTTTCTCAGTGTAGTCCCGGCTACCTTGGAACTTACTTTGCAGACCAGGCTGGTCTCAAGCTCACAGATATCTGGCTCTTCCTCACAAGTGCTGGGATTAAAGGCGAGTGCAAACACCGTCCAGCAAGTGCTTCAGCAAGGGCACTTAACTGTGAGCCATCTCTCCAGCCTCTGCAGCTATGAACCCAAGTCCTCCTGATACCATACCCAGATACTTGATCTTCTCTGTCATGTGATGTCACCATGCCAGTTCATGTTGTAGACCCACCCCCTTTCTCCTGGATCACCATTCCTTGAGGGAAAGCTCTGTATTTGACTCCATTCCCTGTTTCCTATGGCAACAGAGCAGGGCTTGCCATTGACTACACTAAGTATGAGTCTTCTTTTGAGAAACGGTCTCACTGTGTAGCCTTGGCTGAGGTGGAACAGACTTTGTAGACCAGGCTGGCCTTAAATTCGCAGAGGTCTCCCTGCTTCTGCATTCCGGAGTGTTGGAATTAAAGTCATGTTCTACCATATCAGGGTGCAAGCAGGTTTCTGTGAGTTGGAGGCCAGCCTGGTCTACATAGTGGGTTCCAGGACAGTCAGTGATACATGGTGAGACCTCGCCTTAAAAAACAACAACAACAACAACAAAACAGACACATATATTTTTAAGACAATGTCTCTCTGGGTACTGAGATCAAAGGCATGTTACCACCATGCCCAGCTCACTCCACATGTCTTACTTAAGTCTCCAAGGACTGGAAAAGAATGAGTATGTCTTTTGTAGACCAGACTAGCCTCGAACTCACAGAGATCTGCCTGCCTCTGCCTCCTGAGTCCTGGGACTAAAGGGGTGTACCACCAAACCTTTAATCCCAGCCTCTGACCACCACTGACAAGAGTGAGCACTTCTAACATCAGTTCATAAGAAGTGATGGGCAGGAGGTGGGCACCTTTTGAGGTAGATACCTCCAGGCATCTTTCTCAGGAAGGTTGGGGGAAAACTGAGGATATGCTCAGGCTAAAGCACTTTTAGAACTCATACCTTTTGCTCAGCTCTCCATCTCGGTAGACAGGCACGCAGGCAGGTCAGGCAGAGGGGAACACTCATGGTTTCCGGCGAGTTGGGAAAATAAGGTCAGGTTTGGATTCAGATAGTTATTTGTGTTTTCTGGGTCTGCATGGTCGATAAACGTCCAAGGAGCAGTGATTCTGTCCCTCATCTTTCATTGCTTTATGGGACTGCGGGGAACCAAAGCATAACATCCTGCTTTCCCATAAGTTCCCCGGCCGCTACCCTGGCACCGATTAAAGACATGTCTGCATGATTAATCAAAAACCGATGTGGAAGCCCTCTGGCGCTGCTCGGATGTGCTGCCGGCTTCACACACAGCGGTTCCTCGGCTGCCGCGGGTGGGCCAGCACATAGAGGCTTTTGATGAACTGGCTATGCCGCCCCAAAGTTAGCAATGTCATCCGACATGACTAATGAGGCTCTGGATCTGATCTGTGCCGAGCGGCCCTGCCGTCTAGAGGAGGCTGGGTTCCACAGCCAGCCTGGGAAGAGGCTGCGCCCTGGGCTGTACATACACTCCATCATTCCAGCTGGAGTCTGGGAGGCCTCTAGCGTTGGAGCTGGGAGTTGACTTGCAGAAGGGTGAGAGAAATTTGTGCTAGGTTCTGTGCTAGGCCCCGCAGTGTATGTGACCCAGTTAAACTAGCTCAACCTCCTCTTAGAGAAATGAGAACTAAGATCCAGGAAAAGTGAGGGGCTTGCAGCGGCCGTCGACACAGATAAACATGTATGATGTTAATGACTGCAGTGCCGTGTTAATACACCTTACAAAGGGCTCCTCTCTGGCCTGCCTTCCTTCCTCAGCAAAGTATTGACAAGGGTAAGGTAGGCAGAGCCCCATCACCCCTGTAGTTCCAGAGAAAGGCGTGTGGAGTCAACAGAGCTGGGTTTGGGCCAGCTTCATCTTCAGCAGATCACTTTGGTTTTCCTAGCTTCGGTTTCCTCAGCTGGAACAGCCAAATACTGCTCACCGGGCTACTTCCTAGAGCCCTGTGAGACTTAGCAGAGTCATGCATTAGTTCCTATCGCATTATTGCCCTCTCTCAGGAGCTCTGGCTGGACTCTGGAATGTGGATCTATAGAGACCTTTAGCCCTTTCCTTCCTCCTTCTAGAACACACAGGGATGCAAGGGACATAAAACCAACTGGTCACCTATAAGCAGTTGTGTGGGCATTGATCATGTCTGTATATACACATGCACTTCTTAGTTGAGCTGTGTAGGGCTCTATGATTTCAGTTCCGTTCTTATTTGGAGTTTAGCTTTTCCTGGAGAAAAGGTAGTCATATCTTGTTTTCTTTTGCCTGGTTTCTTCATGCCCGTCACTTAATCTTTTCCTAGACCCTTTGCCAGAACAATCTGCTGACTGACTCTGTCAGGTAATTTATTATGTCCAGTTATACTACAAGCGCTGTGCCATGCTGGTTCTGGGGATTCACCTAGGAGCAAGACCTACATGGTCCCTGCTTTCCCTGAGTTTATGATGTAGCAAGGGGAGAAGTATAAAGTATAGCATCCCTTGGTAGCTGTGAGAGATTGGTTCTAGAACCCCCATCCCGGTCTTCAGCAGACATTCAAACCCACAGATGCTAAGATCATTGACTTAATATGGAATAATATTTACATACAATTCACACACATCCTCCCACATACTTCAGATCCTATCTAGAGTGCTTGCAATGCCTACCTCAATGGAAGGACTGTGTAAACAGTTGTACTGTATTGCTTAGGGACTAATGACAAGGAAACCGTGTCTGTACATTTTCAGCGTGGAGGTAGCTTTGTTCCCTGTCTATTTTCAGTCCTTGATTGGCTGAACCTGTAGGGGTGGAATTTATAAACCTATAACGTGAGCGAAAACAGAGACCGCGTCTGCCTTGCTCATAGCTGAATCCCCAGTGCCAGCCAGCCTTGCGTAGGACTGGAGATGATAGATTGCCCAACAGCTTCGGTCATCTGTTGCTCTGTCAAAGGGCCAACTGTAATTGTAATTAAGTGTTATAATGAGAGGCCCTGTGGGTCCTCTGGGGACGCGTAGCAGAAACACCTCACCCAGGGAGACAAGAAAGAGTACATAGTTGAAGAGTCGGTGGAAACAGTTTATTCGGGTGATACAATTACTGAGGACCACTCTGCCACTGTGACGACCGCACTTGATACAAGGCAGCGAGTTGCCCGCCTCCCTGGAGCTTGCATTCTGGCAATGGGAGAATAAGCACAGAGGATGGTTTTCAATAGAAACAAACCCAGTCAGATTAACAGGGGTGAGATGGGGGGGGGGATGGCTGAGCAGGAAGTGGGGATGAGGCCAGCTTAGGCACGTCGGCAAGGTCATTTCATGGAATGTCTCTCTGAGGAGAAAATGCTGAACATGGTATCTGAAGCATGAAACCGGCTAGCCACGTGAAGAGAAAGGGACCAGGAATGCAAGATCCTCGGGTAGTAGAAGCCAGTGAAAAGGTAAGAACATTAGGGACACAGAGAGTGGTTAGCACCGAGGGAAGGGACATGAGCTCTAGGTTGCTTATCCTAACAATATCATCACCGATAAAACCCCTCTTCTGTGATCTGTTTATTATAAGATCCATCCCTGGCAGCTCATGAGGCCCCACCCCCTCTACTCTAAGCTAATGGTTTCTGGGGGTGGGGGTCATTCTCTCTACTGGTATAACCACCAGTACGTTGTTTACGTTCATGCAAGTAACCCTAAGTAAACTCATGGATCAGAGAGAGAGGAGGGGAGGGAGAGGCTGGGAAGAAGGGGTTCACTGGAAGTGGGAGAGGAATGAGAAAGGGTAATGGAGAGCCCCACTTTCTATGCCCTCCTCTGTATTACAGGCAATATAGAAAACTTGCAAATTAGGTTTTTGTTTTGTTTTGTTTTGTTTTTTACCGCATCCCCTTGCTAGATGGCAGTGTTGACAGGAGACTGGAAAATATGTGGAGAGAGAAGGTTCTTTTTTTTTTTTTTTTGTCCTGCTTTTTGGAGGCCCCTCTGGAAACAGCAGCTGCAGCACAGCCCCGGTTCCTCCTAAAACAGTGTGTTCTTAGCAGCGGGGCCCAATGGACCAGAGTAACTGGAGGCTAGCTGACTGGAGAGGTGGATGGATGAGTGGGCAGATGCGCACTGGCAGCAACCACCGCTTGCCACTCTTTTCTAGCCCCGCTGAGCCTTTTTTTGTACTCCTCCCATACATCCGGCGTCTTTGAAAACAAGTTCCTGAATTCATTCATCTACCGCAGCGCTATCCGATAGAATACTCTCTGGTGACAGAAATGGCCTAACTGCTGACCGACACAGCGCATCTTAGCCAGACGTGAAGAGGGAGCTCTTGGATGAAGTGGTTAGTGTCAGGAACTGACATTTCTGTTTCCTCTAGTACTTTAAATGTGGGCCGTTACAATGGCCGCCTCATGAGACAACACAGAAAGACACTGGGTGGGTTAAGTTGTTGTGGCCATCTGACCCATAAAGACAGGACTCCGACAGAGTACCTGACTGGGCTTGTCCAGCGATGATGTCACTTTCGACGCAAGAGGGGTTGCTCTCCGCCTCGTGACGACATCAGGGAGCCCCAGGGTACCAGAAGCTTGGCCCAGCTCAGCAGATAGAGAAAATTTTCAGCAGTTCCATTGTCTGCAAGTCCGAGAGGTCAATGCAAATCGCTGGGATGGCAGCTTTCCATGTCATATGGGAGTGCTCTGCCTAGAAAGCCCGAGCCCAGAGATTGGACGCTTTTATGGCGAGCAGGCAGTCAGCCTATTTCCTTCCCTTAGGGGAATGAACTCTTGGCACAGAAGTCATGCTCTAGGCTCTTTGACTACCTAATTCCTTTGTGACTAATTAAAGAAATGACTCAGGCGTAGAGTATAGTTAAATCTTACCTGTTTGGCATATCTGCCGCCGACACACAGCAAACCTGGAGCTCTGCTGGATGACATGTCTCAGCAGCTAATGGTCTAATGAGAAAGACTTTGCTTAAATGCCACTTATGAGAACCCGGGACAAGATGACTGTGGGAGACAAGGCTTTGGGAAACCAAGTGATGGTTGGGAGGGACTTTATTTTTTAGTTTTTTTTTGTTTTTTTTTTTTTTTTTGAGACAGGCTTTTTTTGTGTAGCTCTGGCTGTTCTGGAATTTGCTCTGTAGACCAGGCTGGTTTTGATCTCACAGAGATCTGTCTGCCTCCGCCTCCCAGGTGCTGGAATTAAAGGTGTGTGCCACCACATGCTGTAAGGTACTTTTTTAAAAAAAGATTATATATATATGTGTATATATATTTGTGTGTGTATATATATATATATATATATATATATATATAGTGCTCTGCCTGCATGATTCCTGTAGGTCAGAAGAAGGCACTAGATCTCATTATGGATGGTTATAAACTACCATAATGTTGCTGGGACTTGAACTCCGACCTCTGGAAGAGTAATTAGTGCTCTTAACCACTGAGCCATCTCTCCAGTCCCTGGAAGGGACTTTTAAGATAGGATTTTAAGGTGGACTTACTTCTGACTGTTGAAGGTTTCATCAAAATAAAACTACAAGCTTAGCGTTCTAAAATCCCACTTCCAGGCATATTCAGAGACCCAAAGCTTTGTTAATGGCTCTAAGAACACTTTGCTTTGTGTGTGTGTGTGTGTGTGTGTGTGTGTGTGTGTTGGTGTGGTACTGTGGTTGTATCAGGGCCTTGCACATAGTAGACAAGCTACAAACCTAGCCCCAACTAACACATTATTTTTAAAAACATAGACCATTGTTAGGACTAATGCAATTGATACTCAGACCCTAACTTTGACCCTGCTGGCACAGACTCATTAAGACTAGCAGAGCCAGGGATGCCCCAGGTTTTTCATGTGAAAGGATGCGGAATAGGAAAAAATGGGACCCAAAATTTTGAAATAAAGGCATTTAGTACCACTCAGTCAAACACAAGAATCCAGGAAGACTAATCCTGGGGGGAGGGGGAGCATAAACATCAGGGGGAGGCGGGAACAAGAAAGTATGATCTTTTAAAAAATATTATGTGTGTATGCAGACAGTCATGAGGTGGGTGTGCATGTGTGTACGGCATGTGTGCAAGTCAGAGGACAATCTCAGGTGTTGGTCCTCAGGTACCTGAAACCATTTGTTTGAGATAGTCTCTCTGACCTGGAACTTCACCATGTAAGCCAGAGTTGCTGTCTCCACCATTGCTAGGATTACGGGCACACACCACGATGCTGGGCTTTAGCCATGGGTTCTAGGGACGAAACTGAAGCCCTCACACTTGCAAAGCAAGCCCCTTTCCCACTGATCCTTAAAAGATGAGTTCCTGTATATGGCGGTGGGGCATAGGTGTGGAGCAGCGGGCATGTATACGTTCCAGTAACTGCAACCGTGAAAGGCTGTTGGAACGTACAAACTCAGAATTCTTTCCAAGTGAAATGAATCTAAGGTGTCCTGCCTTCTCCAAGTCGTTCTGGCACTGCGTCCTGTGCTGTCTGCTAACTCTTCTGGATCAGGCAGGTCCGTGTGGAAACACAAAATTCCCAGTCGTAAATCTCTGGCTTTGAATGTCTTCCCCGCTTCTAGCCAAGTCTGATTCCAGCGCTCCTCCTGGGACCCCACGTTTCCCCCGCTCTCATTCGTTCTCCACTTTTATTGTTTGTTTATTGAAACGCTCCACTGGCTGGGATAGTCTCTCCAGGAAGTGAGCCATCATGCAATTTTACTAAGGTTGGGATTCCAGGGGTGACCCTGGGGGCCCCACACAACACACGCAGCAACTTCACGAGTGATGGCTGAGCCTCCTTTCACCGAGAAGAGCTCAGTGCAGTGACTCCGGAGCAACCTGAGGGCGAAGCGGTGACCTTGTTCTTACGTCGAGATCTCTCTACCTAGTGGTGAAGGCAGAAGAGTTCAAGAGATGACGGCGATGTTAGACACCAGTGCATGACGTTTTAGGGTCCTCGTGCTGCAGGGAGGGGGGTTCCTGAAGGAGCAGAGGGTTATCCAGGGGCTGTCACTGATCCTGAGAAGGCGAATGGGCAAGAGGAGAGCTCCACAGGTCCTTCCCAGTCACTGTGAGCAGGAGTGCGGGGGGGGGGGGGGGGGGGGACAGTGAGTGACGGTGAGGCTTACAGGTGTGGCAAAGACAGGTGAATGCTTAGCCTAGTGTCACACTGCTCGTAAGTGGCGGTGGAGACGGGACGGCTGCAGGATCTTGACCCAGGCACAGTGGCGGCGGCTGCAAAGGAGCAAGGGAAACCAAAGATTCTTCCTGCCCACCCAAAACTGAGAACTCCTCCTAAGATGGCTGGAGTCATCCGTCTTGGGTTATCAAAGGCTTCCACAGGGAAAGCAGAGCGGCCCCTCATGCTCTCTAGGGGCAAGAGCGTCTTGACAGAGGTCTGCCTTGTAGAGGTCACCTTCTCACTGAGCCTCCTCTCAGGAAGGGATACAGAACTGCACTTCACAGGGTTGCAGATCGGCAAATAACAAACAGAATTGCAATTAGAGAATGTTAAGTATGAACTGTTTCTAGTGATTATCTTCTGAGTTTCACACTCAGGGGCCATCCCTAGAAATCTCTGTAGGATTCCCGCAGTTTAAGCACTCAGGCAATAATTAGATACAGCTATGTTAAGTAGCTATTTATTAAGCACCAGTGATTTTAAGTGTTATCTAACTTAATCTTGTAACCTCCCCCAAAACCAGGCATCCTTTCTTCCCCCTGTTTTGAATTTTTTTTAATTCAGGTGGTGGTGGCACACACTTATTCCCAGTACTTAGGAGACAGAGGCAGATGGATCTCTGAATTTGGGCCAGCCTGGTCTACAGAGTTAGTTCCAGGACAGCCAAGGCTGCACAGAGAAACCCTGTCTTGAAAAACGAATTTTTTAAAAAATTTATTTATATCTATGTGTATGTTTGTGTGCAGCCTGGAGGAGGCCTCCATAGCCTCCAACCCACCAGATTTGTAGGCGATTGTGAGCTACTCAGCATGGGTGCTGGGAACCCAGCTGCGGTCCTCCGCAGTGCACACTCTGAACTGCTGAGCCAGCTCCTTGGTCCTCATTTTTGTGTTTTTATTTTATTTTTGTGCTTTGAGACAGGATCTCCAGATTGTCCTTGAGCTCAGCCTGCAGCTGAGGATGACCTTGAACTTCGGTTCCTCCGGGTTTTCACTTTTCAAGCTCTTGGATCACAGGTAGGCACCAATACTACCAAACCAGAATATCTTATCCTCGTCTTTCAGATGAAGAAATGGAGGCCTCAGGAGATGCATCATCAATAAGTTCATATAATAAGAGTTCACAGCACATAGCTAACAAATAGTGTTTATCACAAAGCCACGCGTGTAACAGGCACTGCTGGGGGCTCTCCCAGCCTCTGTCCTCCCCCTTCAGTCTCTAGTATGACAGCCAAGCTGTGACGGCAACGCTAATTTCCCTTGTCAGTTGTTGGGTTAAAGCATGAGATGTTAGTTAGCTCTGGCCAAAGATATGGGGGCAAGAGACAGTGAGGGGCATCTGGGAAAGATTTTCTCATTTTTAATGATTGATTGATTGATTGATTGATTTTTGAGACAGGGGCTCCCTATGCAATCCTGACTGTCCTACGCAAGCTTTCTGCTGAGGTTAGCAAAGCACAAGGAGCAAACCCGAGTCCTTGGTGAGCTCACCAGTCCCGAAACTCCACTACTTTTGGACTTCTTGTTATGTGAGATTATAAAATTTCCTTGGTTTTAGGCACTTTGGGTCCTTGTTTATGCCTGGAAGCTAAAGGCATCCTGTCTGGTGGGAGGTGGCAAAGGCAACGTACTTTTCTTAAATGTTTGTAGAGAAGTTACTTGTTTACGCTGGTTTTACAACTCCATAGATAAAATTTAAAAATTATTTTTTTTTTTTCCAAGGCAGGGTTTCCCTGTGTAGCTCTGGCTGTCCTGGAATTCACTCTGTAGACCAGGTTGTCCTCAAACTCACAGAGATCCACCTACCTGCCTCTGCCTCCGGAGTGCTGGGATTAAAGGTGTATGCCACCTCCACCACCCAGCGTTATTCCCGTCTTTTATGTACTATAAAACAAAGCCTCAGAGAAGTTGGGCAATTTATCCAAAGCAACAAAGATAGGAAATCGCATACCGCCACTCGGCCACTCCGCTGCTCCGAGCCACCTTAGCCATCCCCTGCCAGCTCTCATCTGGTGACAACTGAGCCGCACTCACTTCGCTGGCTCCAAAGACCAGGATCTTTTGTTTACATTTCGTTGACTCCCAATCTCTGGGGTAAAACTTTCAGATTCCTGGATCTTCGACGTATGATCCTTAAAATATGATGTCCTTCCCCTATGAGAACGAAAAGGGACAGCAACAGGATGCAGAGCAGAAATGACAGCAAGTGACACACCTGCTGGCTTTGTCCCCGGTCATCACTAGGCTGGACCTTTGCCTCCTGGGCTTGAGAACGCCTCTGAAAAGGAAACACTTACACCGTAAAGAGACTAACCGTGGTGTCTGGGCACAGGAAATCCCTCTCTCGGTACAGGTACTTCGTTCCACCTGGATGAGCCTAGCTGCTTTTCCACCTGTCTAGTGGTGATGTGGGAGTGATTTCTTATTAATAAAGAAACTGCCTTGGCCCATTTTATTGGATAGAAAATTAGGTAGGCGGAGTAGACAGAGGAGAATGCTGGGAAAAAGAAGCTGTGTGAGGAGTTCGCCATGATGCTCCCACTCCAGACAGACGCAGGTTAAGATCCTCTCTGGTAAGCCAGCTCATGGGCTACACAGAATATTAGAAATGGGTTAGAACAATATGTAAGAGCTAGCCAATAAGAAACTGGACCTAGCCGGGCCAG
>NW_026067967.1:7083293-7195192 GCF_014885135.2 Alexandromys fortis | reverse complement strand
TTAATAATAAAGAAACTGCCTCGGCCCTCATAGGACAGAAAATTAGGTAGGCGGAGTAGACAGAGGAGAATGCTGGGAAAAAGAAGCTGAGTGAGTGAGTCGCCATGATGCTCCCACTCCAGACAGACGCAGGTTAAGATCCTCTCTGGTAAGCCAGCTCATGGGCTACACAGAATATTAGAAATGGGTTAGAACAATATGTAAGAGCTAGCCAATAAGAAACTGGACCTAGCCGGGCCAGACAGTGTTTGAAAGAATACAGTTTCCGTGTAATTATTTCTGGGTATAAACTAGCCATGCGGGCGGCTGGGTGCCGGGGACGCAGCCCTGCCGCTCCTATTTCAACATAGTGGGAACTGCCTTGGCACCATGTCCTCATTAGAGATGTTCTAAAGAGATTCTTATCATCAGACACAAGAATGAACGAAAGGACACTTAAAAGCCATCCCTCTGCCAAGAGGCTCAGACGGCGTGAGAGATAACAGGAGGCCTTTTCTGAGTCCACCAAATAAAACAGCAGGACGGAGGGAACAATCCATTCATATAAATATTCCCGAACACCTTGCATTTACCAGACCCTGGTGTTATAGACAGATGATATCTGACCTCTGTGGTCTAGGCTCTAAAGCACATGACCAAATAAATAAATAAATAGATGAAGCCAGGTGGTGATGGTGTGTCCCTTTCATCCCAGCACCCGGAAGGCAGAGGAAGGTGAATCTCTGTAAGAATGAGTCCAGCCTGGTCTACAAAGCGAGTTCCTGTCTCAACAAACCAAACCTTAATAAATTATAAAAGATGATACCCAGGAGTATGTGCATGTGTGTGCGTGTATGTGTGTGTGTGTGTGCATGCATGCATGCATTCATGCTTATATGTGTGCATGGTTATGAGTGCAGGAGGAAGCCATAGTTCAACCTTAAATGTCTGTCTCTATCGATCTCCACATTACTTGCGAGTCTCTCACTGAACCTGGAGCTCATGGATTCAGCTAGACTGGCTGGCAACCTGGCCCCAGAAATCCACCTGTCTCTGCCCCTCTAGCCCTAGGATTACAGGCTCACAAGTGCTTTACCTGACAAGGGAGGAGGGAGGTGGGGCAAGCGAGATTCTTTGAAAACCATCATGTGCACATTCCAGCTGGAGCTTTTGTTGTTGATAGAGGGAGGGAAGCCGATAAAAAAGTTTCTGGGTGTCTTCTTGGGGGAGATACCAGATGCCAACACAGATAACTTGCTTTGAATTTGGTAGAAAAGGGGAAGGGTTTTGAAACAGGACCCGTAGCATCGTGCTGCGATGTATGTTGATTCTGCAGACGTAAGCAGAATGGTTGGGGAAGATGGAGAGCAGGGATGTCAATCTGAAGGCTTAGGGGATCTCTTCTCCCTGATCCCCCAGCGAAAGCCCTGTTTCTAAGACGAGTGGGTCCCAGGCGGTTGGCTTACTGCAGAAAGGCAGCCCGTGTGAGCTGGGAGGAGACTCACACTTCATTGAGGGTTGCCGCCCAGCTGGGGGCTCACACATATCATCGTGCACACAGAAGAGGTGCTGACAGAACCAGAGGACTGGGATCAGTTACACAGGGAGAGGAGGCCAGAGTGCCAGAGCTGAGCTGCAGAGAATCATTGCTGAAGACAGGAGGTCCCCGCGGGGACCAAGGCAGCCTCACCGACCCACAGCTGTTAGAGCCGAGCGTCCCAGACTCTAGGAGAGCTGGAGGGTGCAGACGCTTAGAACGGAAGAGCAGTGCTGGAGTGTGAGGAGAGGTGGCTAGCAGGCGAGTAGCTCCATCTAGCACCTTCTTCCTGAGCAGCTCGGCCAGCTCTCAAGTCCCTGCATATAAAGTGTACCTCAGTCTTTTGGCCGTAGTTATCTATGGGTGTTAATGGATCTGCACTAGCATCTCCCCCGTGGTATTATTACTGGCCTCAGAGAACTTCGGCCATTAGCAGCAGCCTTTGGGGCTAGAGAGTCAGCGTTGGCCTCTCTTCCACAGGCTCTGGCCAAGCTTGTCTCCTACACCTTTAAGACCAGCCCACCCTGCACATTCCTTCCTGCTGGTCTGTGAGCATCCACTACTGTGAGATCTAATGAAAGGGAGGCGGCCCTGTGAAGTCACCTCTCTACCGGGCAGGCCCTGCAGACGACAAAAAAGGGAAGGGGACAGGCACAGGAGAAAGGTGCCGTCTCCTTGAGGACAGGCTTTGTTTCTGCTTCACAGAGGCCCGCTGTTCCCCGTTTCCTGAAATGCCTGCCGTGGCGGTTTGACCTCTGTGGCCTAATTTTTAGCGAGACACTGATACTAGGAAATATTTTTCTTCTTAAAAGAACTGAGTACCCAAGCACGTGACCAAAAGGGTGTGGCACATCTGCAGAGTTCCAAAACACTTGGGTGTGTCACCTACCACAAACAACCCTCAGGACAACCAGAATGAGAGCCTAGGGTGGCTGGACCTGGATTTGAAACAGCCACAAAACAAATCATTTTCAACCTGTACTAGGGGGCAAGCGAAGCGCACTGGAGAAACCGTGAGGGTGGTTTACAAGCCTGTTCTGCTGGGTAGCTTGGAGCTAAGGCTTTCTTTCATTCTGACCTCACGTCTTTTCCCTTGTTTGATTCCCTGTCTTGTTAAGCCCGTCTCACTTCACCAACCTGTCTGCAGCCCTCTGGACTCTGTCTGCTGCTATCTTTTCCTTCCTTGTGGCTGGTCTTTATCTGCAGCAGAACCTCTCTCTGCCCCGGAACCTCCTGCAGTCTCAAGCACCCAGGCTGGACACTTCCTTCTGCTGCACTCCCGGCCCTCTGCAAGGCCAGAGGTCCTCGTCATGACTTCTCTGCTCACACATCACTCTGGATCTGCTTCAGCCAGGACACCCAGGGCTCATCCTCAGCTTCTGTCATGAACCGCTCACCCTATGCTATTTGAGCCTGTTTGAATCACCTTGGCTGCAGGGCTTCTGCTGGTAATTCACCAACTGCCCTCGATACTACTGCTTCAAACGCTCAAGCTCCAGTGCTGTCTTGTTTGTACTGCCGTTTCCACCTCTGATTAAATATTTTTACTTTATTTTTTTTATTATTCTGTTATTGGTATGTTGCTTATATTGTGTATCTGTGTGAGGGTGTTGGATCCAGATAACTGTGAGCCACCATGTGGGTGCTGGGAATTGAACCCAGGCCCTCTGGAAGAGCAGTCAGTGCTCTTAACCACTAAACCATCTCTCCAGCCCATAGTTTTGCTTTTTTGGCATATTCCCTAAGTCTTCAGGTCAGATACTATGAAAGTCACTCCTCTCGGAGAATCTCGGGTTGGTGAATGAGAAGGAAACCACAAGTTTCGGATCTGTGAAAGATTGGTAGACACTAGCTACGCTAGAGAGGCATGGAGGCTCTCAAACAAGTGGTCCTTCTGATCTCCCATGGCCCAGAGCGGCAACTTCTGTGTGGTCAGGCAGCTGGGAACAGAAGCTGGGTTAGAAGCTAGGTCTTGCTCAGCTTAGGGGAACCCCAGCTCTGTAATTCCAGCTCTCAAGAGGCTGGGAGAGGAGAGACCCAAGAGACTGGCCTGGGCCACATGATTGAGACCCACTCTCCACAAACACAGATAACAGGGCTACTGGGGGACTCTCCTGATCAGTCCCGGTTTCCAGCCAACTGTTGGACACTGAGCTGTCAATTCGCAGATTTCTGCCCCCATCTCCACCAGTTTGTCTCTTGAAACCCTTATGAACTCGGAGTACTGAATTCTGCTGGTATGGCTGGCTGGGAACTCCATTGATCCCTGCTTCTGCCGTTGGAGCAGGGTTTCCCCAGTCTCTGACTGTAGATATCTGAATTCTTTGTGGGTGAGATTTTGTGTGTATTGTGTGTGGGCTTGTTCCTGTGAAACAGGTGCTTTTGGAGGCTAGATGAGGGTGCTGGATCCAATAGAACTAGAGCTAAGACGGTCGTGAGCCATCCAACGTGGGTGCTGGAGACCAAACTGGGGCCTCCGTAAGAACACTACAGGCCTCTATCTGCTAAGCCATTCTCCAGCCCCAAAGTCTGAATTCTTAAAGCTCCATACTTCGTAGCTCGTAGTTGTTCTGAGCCCACAGCTGAACACTGATTTTCTGTTGGGAGCAGTGAGACCCCAGATCCTGAATTTCTTGTAATCCCCTGTTCTGAGTGCCTACAGCTGCTCTGAGCACGAGACCTTCAGGAGTTCCTGATGGCAGGAGAGTGGTTTCTGGTGGGTTTGGCTGGGACGTGGCTATCTCTATATGATCTGCCCCTGAACACAAAAAAGGGGACATTCTTGGGGAATTCAAGGATGACCCGTGTCGCTGTCTCTGTCTGTGTGTGTCTGTATTTTAACATCCAGCCCTTTGCCCGAAGCTCGGTAACTGGGTGCCACCGCACAGAGCACAGGCATGGGGGCGCGGTGCGCGACAATTTTCCCAATGAGGAAAACAACTTAGTGCACAGAGTGATAGACTAAGATTAGAAGTCGAGCTTCGCTAGTATCCCCTTAACGCCAATGCCCCAGATTTAGGGTTTCACAAAATGCTGGGGGAATTGGATCGAGACTGTAGATTACTTCTAGTTCTTCATTGTTACAAAGAACACAGGCGCCAGGGATTCTGGGATTTACTTTACTTATTTTTACGTTTTCAAGTATGTGTGTGTGCCACAGCACATCAGAATACAATCTCTGGTATCATGCCTCTCCTACCTTGTTTGAGGCAGGTGTTCCTGTTGCTTACTGCGGAGTATGATGACTGGCCCACCATCTTTGGAGGATTCTCCTGTCTCTAAGTTTTTCGTACGGGTATTGGGATGACAGATTCTGGGAATCTGAATTCAGGTCTCCATGCTTGCACAGCAAATTTCCCACCCAGCCACCTCCCCAGTTCCTAATCTGTTTCTTGGTTCCGTTTCTTTCCCTAAAATCAACTCAAGGGTATAGGTAGCGTCCTTTATGCTTAGGGTCTGAGGTTTTTAACACAGGACATCTGTTATATTAACTACATGTGGTCTTAATTGCTTGTAGTACAACAGATTTTTTTTCCTTCTGGTTCCAGTTTTTCTCACTTTCAAGAGCCTTCTATACTGGGGGAGGCAAGGGAAAAAGACAGAAAGAAAACTTCACTCTTGTGCATTTTTTCCAAGGAATGTATTTCATTCTGTAATCAGATCAGCAGAAAAAGATATATCAGGTTACCCTTTCGGGAATAAGAATGTTCTCGCGGGAATTATGGGAATGTTCTCTAGTCTGGCTAGGCTGGAAGTGGGAAGAAACAAAGACATCTGGAAATAGAGGCTCTGAGTAAATTTGGGCTGGATGGACAGCAATCAACGGTGAACCATTTAATTGTAGGGAAATTTCTTCCTTGCTGCGTGTGCCATTCAGCACTTGTTGGGGGAAGATAGACACGTTCATTTGTCTCCTGGAAAGCAGGATTACGTGTTGTTTCAATTAGACCATCATTCAGGAGAGGCCTTCCCTAAAATAATCCTATGCTGGTTGTTCAAGATCATCCCTTGAGACATGTTCAGCTTACAAAAGGGGATGAGTTACAGGACCAACCAGCCCTTAAGAAGACCTAGGAGGGTCTGGGGATAACTCAGTTCTGTCCCTAGCGTGCACATGCGTGTAGTCCTGGGACTGGGGACATACAGACGGGGATCTCTGGGGCTTGCTGACTAGTCTATCTACCCAAATCTGTGGCTCCAGGCTCAGTGACAGATCCTGTTTCAATGAAGGTGGGGAGGCAAACGGGAAGACAAATGGTGTCGACTTCTGGCACACACACACTTAAATTCCTAAGGAGAAAAAACACAGGGCAGCATGAAATGCAAGATGAGGTAATTAAAGCCAAAAAATTATGGAATGGAGAAAAGGTGGTAACAGGTATGAATAATGGACAGTCAGGGACTGACTTTACCAAGCACGAAGCTGGTTTCACAAATCAGTGAACAGAGCTAACTTTACCAATCACTGAGCTAGGCACTTTACATGGTTTATCACAGGATAGTTTTTTTTTTTTTTTTAAAAAAAATCCCATTTGGAGGTATTGTGTGACATTATTCCTTGGGAGAAATGAACAAATGTCTAGTTACCTCAGATAAAGAGTGGAAGACAGGCCAAGGTAAGGATAACACCAAAGTCCAGCTTCGTGGACCAATGAGTTTCATTGGGGTATATGGGTGATGGGTACTTACAGAAGCAGAAGTGACTCAGACAGCTGTATTACCAATATCCTACCCAGCATGGGTGACAGTTCACAAAGCTGGAAACCTGGTTTGCACGGCACAGCCTGCCGGCAGCTCCACAGGTCGGAGGGTGTCCTTTCATGGAGGTTTAGCTGGTACTAGCCTCTTCTAGACAGTTTGGCTGTCTTTGTTTCTTCTAGGTAACTCTGCTGGTCTCTGCACCTTCCAGGGTCTTGCTGGGCAGGTCTCGAGTCTGTTTGGAGCTCCACCCTCTCAGCAGTCTTTACTATTTTTACACTCTTAGGGAGGGAGATGGATCTGGCTAGTTTCAGGGACTTCCTGAAATGATTTGGAGTTGTTACTTCCTGTCTCAATGGTCTTCTCTGTAGGATGGAATATTTTATTTCCCTTAGGACATCCCATTGTTGTCCCATCTTACAAACATCGCGTCCTGAAATACGCTTGTTTTGCTTCTCTTTACATCCTATGTCCTAAGAAATTGCCTCTAAAATGGAAGGTTTTAATTTGGGAAGAAACAGCTACACACTGGAAGGGCAGACACTGTATAATTCAGTGGTCTGGCGCTAGCCTGGTGTGTGAGACTCTAGGTTCAATCCCCGGCACAGAAAATTCTATAAGGTATGAGAGAAGTGATGTAGCTCGTTAAGAAAAACAAAACCCTTCAAAGTAGAAGACTTTGGATTCAAATTCAGATCTCTTCTGATTTGCGTGAACATTTTCTATTCGCATTTGTGCTTGGAAAATAGTGTTCAGTGGCTGGAGAGATGGCTCAGTGGTTAAGAGCGTTTGCTGTTCTTGAGTTTGGTTCTCAGTGCCCACACTAGGTAGCTCACAGCTGCCTGAACTCCAGTTCCAGGGGGATCTGCTGCCCTCTTTTGACTGTCAGGATTGCATGCACGCAGTGCACATACAGAGACAAGCAGGACCACATTCATACTCGTAGGTTAAAATATTTTTTAATTGATTTTTTATTGAGCTCTACATTTAAAATAATTTTTTGAGATTTATTTTTATTTTACATATCTGAGTGTTTTGCTGGTGTGTATGTCTGCATCACGTGGTGTGCAGTGCCTTGCAGAGGCCAGAAGAGGAAGTTAGAGCCTTTGGCACCTGAGTTACAGCTGGTGGTGAGCCTCCTTGCGGTGCTAGGAACTGAAGTCTGGGCCATTGGAATAGAAGTGAGTGCTCTTAACCACTGACCCACCTGTTCGTTCCTTTTTTTAAAAAAGAAAATTATTTTCAAAAGACAGTGAGTTGGACAGCAGGATTTTTTTTTCATACAGTTGTTAGAAGCACAGGCTAGTTTCAGTGTCATGGAAAGAAATACACAAAGAAAAAGTAGCTCACCAGGGCAATTCTTTTTGCAAAGAGTACACCAGAGCACAGACCAGGCCAGCAACAAACCTGGACAGGAAGTTCACCTGGCTTTTATCTAACACAGCGGGAAGTCTTTCCCTCCACTGGCTGGGATCTGACCTTGAAGTCTTTCCCTAAAGTTCATTTTAAAAGAATCAGAGGAAATGAAGTTTCACTGGGGGGGGGGGGGGATTAAACATTTGCATGAAAGTCTTACAGGGTTGGGGAGGTGAAAAGATTGAAACGCAAACTGGGTGGTGGTGGCACAGGCCTTTAATCCCAGTACTCCAGGCCGGATCTACAAAGTGAGTTCTAGGACAGCCAGGACTGCTACACAGAGAAACCCTGTCTCAAACAAACAAACAAACAAACAAATTGAAAAAGATTTGAATGCCCTGTCGTAGAAGTTTTTCAGTGTCAGACAGAAAAGACTGATATTTAATGTTTCCTACACTTAAAAAGATAAAGACTTGGGAGTAGGGAACGGCGTTGCTAGTGGAGTGAGGATGGCAGGGTGCAGGGGTGCAGCCACGGGCACAGGGGAGGTGCAAGCCTTGTTCCAGGAAACCTGGCAGAGTGCTGTGACTGGAAATGCCCTCTCAGACTCAGCTCCGCACTCATTAACGCAGCGATTCTAATCTGAGCAGGACCCTGCGTTCCCAAAGCCTTAGGCTCCACTCTCAGTCTGACTGTGGTTAACACTGATTGCCTTGTGATGCTTCTGTGCGGGTCATGTGTGTGCGCACGTGTGTGCGTGTGTTTGCATATATTCATGTGAACATGAGTGCATTTCCTTGGTCCATTCCCTTCCCCCAACCGAGTCTCGCTACACGCTCCCTGGGCTCTCCATAGGCGTGTGTTCCTTTATCTCTTTAACTTTTAGTGAGGCCTGGATTTGAACCACTGACCTTAGGGTGACAAGTTTGAAGCCCACAGCATCACAACAAGCCCTTTCAAGCCAAGAGGTGTCTTGCCTAGCTCATGCGGGAAACTACGAGACACGCTGGGGTTGCTCAGGGGAAGACCTTGATTGGAACTGACGAGGAAAAGGACACCTTCTGCCGTTTCTCTGCAGACTTCTTGAAAGAGAACATGCCTCCAAGCCTTTCCTCCAGCTGGCTGGAGAGGAGAGGATGCGCTGCTTTTTTCTTTTGCTCTTTTCTCCTTTTGCATTTCATCTCTGGCAAATCACAGCACAACATCACACGCAGCTGCAAACTCTCTGAAGTGAAGACAGGCCGAATCTCATGTTTGGATTTGTCATCCCCTCCCCCGTAGTAGCTGATTTCCACTTCTGACAGGGTTATTATTTCCATCTTTAGGAACTATCTTAGACCCTGCCTTGGATAATTACAGATTATCATCGGTCCCTCACCTGAGGCGTTTTGGCACTTGTGTGAACCTCAAAAACGCCCTAGCCACTCCCCCCCCCCCTTCCCAGGAAGTAGAGAAGCAAACTCAAATGCGTGAGACTGTCTTTGTTCCGATTCTCATCTGCAGCTCTCCTGGGCTGTCTGGTGATTGAGCCATTAATCAGTGTCAAGTCATGGTCGAGAGCACAGGCAATGCTTTTGCCACTTGGGGTCCACTGTGGCTTAAACAGTCTGGAAGTACAGTGGAAATCACAGACTCAGGAATTGTTAGGGCAGAGACACCACCTCAAGGACCACCTACGAATTTTGCCCACGGTTGGACACCTGTCTTTGGATGTTCCAGAGTGCTCCCTGCATTTGTATGACTGGCACTCCAAGCTGAGGACTTTTAAGGCTCTAGCATCCCTCATTTTACTTTTTGAGGTTGCTAATCTTTGCGTTCTTTGCCTCGAGATCCTGGCTATTTTGTGGCTGGCTTGTGGTTTAGATGGTAGAGCGCTTGCCTAGCGTGCATGGTATACGGACTGGGATCCCCAGCATGGCATAATGCTGGGCATGGTGGTGCAGAGAGAATCTCAGCACTCAGAAGCGGAGGCAGGAAGAGCAGTGGTTCAAGGTCACCCTCAAGGTCATCTTCACCTATAGAGAAAGCACAGCGTTAGACTGGGTTAAAGGAGATCCTCTCTCAAATTCAAAACAAAATGAAAGCACATGACTTCAAGCCAGGAATGGGCCTCAAGCATGTAGTCTCAGCACTCAAGAGGCTGAGGCAGGAGGAGCAAGAGGTCAAAGTTACTCTCGGCTACATATTTAGTTTGAGGCTAACCTTCTTGAATTGGAACCACGTAGACCAGGCTAGCCTTGAACTCAGAGATCCACACGCCTCAACCTCCAGAGTACAGGGATTAAAGGCATAAACTACCATGTATGGCCTCTGCAGAATTCTATCTATCTATCTATCTATCTATCTATCTATCTATCTATCTATCTATCTATCATCTATCTATCTATCTCTATCTATCTATCTATCTATATTTATTCAAGACAGAGTTTTTTATAGCTTTGGAGCCTGTCCTGTAACTCACTTTGTAAACCAGGCTGGCCTCAAACTCACAGAGATCTGCCTGTCTCTGCCTCCTGAGTGCTGGCATTAAAGGTGTGTGCCACCACCGCCCAACTCTGCAGAATTATTTTGTGGAGCCTGTGGCTACTCTGTTATGTGGCTTGCTTTCATAGTAACCCCATTGTCTTTTAACTCTTCTTCGGCAACAGATCTTTTTGGTTTTAAATTTTAATATCCATCCATGCAAGACAGTTGTATCGTATTGATGCAGTAGGAAAGTCATGTGTGTTAGGAGTTGGAGCTGAGTTTAAATTTGGGCGTGATTGTCCGCAACTTGTACTTTCCGGCTATGGCTCATATTCCTGCCAAGTTCTACTCCCATGGCAGATTCACGAGGGAAAAATAAATCTTACTGTTTTCCACTGGAAATTTTTTGTGGTAATGTTATGTGGTAGTCGATCTGCAGGTCAAATTTTGGGACCTGGAGTAGGATGCTATACCAGAACTGAAAGTGTGGTTTCAGTGCTGGTGTTAGGGCTGACCTAACACGTTTCAAAAGACTTTCAGCAGAAGCCTGAGGTTTTGAGAGAAAGCCATCTGTGAGAGATGAAAGGAGAGTGAGGAAAACCTTCCTGGAAGCAGGAGGAGGAAAGTGAGTCTTTAATGTAGAGGAAACATTAATGGAGCTGCTGCCGGGGACAGCAGGTAACTGTAAAAGGTACCTAACGAGTTAGTGAATCTAACTGATGCTTTCCAAGTAGTGTTACAAGTGCTACCTGGCTTCTCAAGGAAGTAAAGAATAACCCATCAAGAACAAGAGACCAGGACTGGCTAATTTTTAAAATAAAGAGGCTTTTTATCCTTTTTTTTTTTCATTCAGAATTCAGCAAGTGTTGAAGGTGGGGTCAGGGGCTGTGGAGAATCACGCATACGCCAAAGCCTGAGCCTCAGTCAGAGAAACAGTGTCAGGGCTGAAGTGCTCGGCCAGCCTTAGATGCATGACATCCTAGGTTAGCTTGCCGGTGCTGATATTGCCAGCATTTCTTCTCCAAAATCAACACTCCTGTGTAACTTAATAATGGATGTTTGTTGAAGATGGTGCCAAATTCTTTTTAATTAGAATCTTTTTTTAAAAAAAAATTATTTATTTTTTTATTATGTATACAACATTCTGTGTGTATGCCTGCAGGCCAGAAGAGAGCACCAGACCCCATTACAGAGGGTTGTGAGCCACCATGTGGTTGCTGGGAATTGAACTCAGGACCTTTGGAAGAGCAGGCAATGCTCTTAACCTCTGAGCCATCTCTCCAGCCCTAGAATCTTTTCAGTATTTGTTTTGCACTTCCTCAAAGAGAACTTTAATATGAAAAGGCTTTAACCAATTTTGCACTAAAACCTTATTCTTGTAGAAAAACCACCATAAAATAAAAAAAAAAACCACCACACTGACTATCAAGTGTCTGTACAGTATATTTTCTCATGAATTTGAAGACTTGATACATGCAAAGGCTTTTCAACAATAGTCACATTCATAAGGTTTCTTTCTTGTATGTGTTCCTTTGTATTTTTGAAAATTACTATGAATTGTAAAGGTGTTACTTCACTGATTTCATTCATAGGTTTCTCTCTGCTATGTGTTCTTTTATGCCTTGGAAGACTACTGTGATATGTAAAGGCTTTATCACATTGATCACATCAATAATTTTTCTTTCCCCTATGTGTTCTTTTATGTATTTAGAGAAGCTTCTGATATTAAAAGGCTTTACCACACTGACTGCCTTCATAAGGGTTTCTTTCCAGTGTGTGTTCTTTCATGAGTTAGTACATTATGATGATATGCAAAAGCTTTACCACACTGATTACATTTGTAAGGTTTCTCTCCAGTATGTATTCTTGCATGCCTGTGAAGATGACTGGAATGTATAAAGGATTTACCACACTGATTACATTCATAGGGTTTCTCTCCAGTATGTGTTCTTTCATGAATTAGAACATAATTATGACGTGCAAAAGCTTTATCACACTGCTTACATTTGTAAGGTTTCTCTCTTGTATGTGTTCTTTTATGCTTTTGAAGATCACTGGGAGATGTAAAAGCTTTGACACAGTGATTACATTTGTAGGGTTTCTCTCCAGTGTGTGTTCTTTCATGAATTATCACATTACTATGATATGCAAAAGCTTTATCACACTGCTTACATTTGTAAGGTTTCTCTCCTGTATGTTTTCTTTTATGCTTTTGGAGCTCACTTGGAGATGTAAAAGCTTTAACACAGTGATTACACTTATAGGGCTTCTCTCCAGTGTGTGTTCTTTCATGAATTATAATATAACTATGATATGCAAAAGCTTTATCACACTGCTTACATTTGTAAGGTTTCTCTCCTGTATGTGTTTTTTTATGCATCTGAAGACCACTAGGAGATGTAAAAGCTTTACCACACTGGTCGCATTTGTAGGGCCTCTCTCTGGTATGTGCTCTTTTATATAGTCGTAGTTGACTATGATATGCAATGGGTCCATCATCTTGAATAACTTCACAGGGCTTCTCTTCCATGTGAATTCTCTCATGCCGATTAAGAGGACTCCCACAACTCCTAGAACTTTGAGAATGCTCTTCAGTGTCATGACCTTCCCAATTGTAGCCAATGGCAGTGAGGTTCCTGAAGGTCTGCAGCATCACATCATTGTAGAGATTCTTCTGGGAAGGGTCCAGCAAAGCCCACTCTTCCGGAGTGAAGTTCACATGCACATCATCATAGGTCACTGCATTCATGGCCTGCCAGTCTCCCCTGTTTGATGACGGATGTGCATAGCTCACCATGGCCTGGCTGCACAGCTCAACCACGCTCTACCCACACGGAGCCCAGGACGCAGCAAACAGGAGAGCAAACCAGCATTAATCTGGATCTTTTGAGGTGAGTAAATCCATCATTAATCTGGGCCATAGCTTCTGCCTGCAGCCTGTACGAACGGCATGGAAAAAGGAAGCTTGCTTTTTGCCTTGCTTGCTTTTTCTGGCAAGTCTGTTCCTTCACTGGCATAGAGCCTACTTCCTCAGGACTCCAGTGTGTGCTGAAGACCAGCTGGGACACCCAGTTTTATGGACTGAACAACTACTGGATTCTTGGACCTTCCCTGGGAAGACAGCCATTGTTGGATTAGTTGGACCACAGCCTATAATACATTCCATATATTTATTTACTCATTTATTCTATCAGTTCTGTTCCTCTAGAGAACTATGAGTAATACAGTCACTATCAGGCTATTGCATGGATTAAGGAAGCTAACATATGGAACAGCAGCTGAAATGGAGAAAGCTGTGAGTGTATTTATTATTTTCATTACGTGCTAGGCACAAGAGTGCATATACCTGGTTGGTCCCTTTCCATAGAGTTCGTTCTCGTCAGGACTTTTCCAATGACCATAACTCTGTGTATTGAGCTCTGTAACATGGTATGTGTGAGAACAGACATGGAAATGTCTATCTCGCGGGATAGAGGGACTAGTAGGGCCAGGAGGAGTTTCATGAGATGTAAGGGAGAAGGGTAGTTTGAATATGATCATTAAGAGAAAGGATACAGGATCATTTGGATGTACAAAGCAGTCAGAGATAGCACAGGAAGGCTATTACAGCGTCTAGCCGCAAAACAAATATGTTTAAGACCTAGGTGCAGTGGCATGTACCTGTGATCCCAGCACTCGGGAGGCGGAGGCAGCATCTCAAGCTTGAGGCTAGCCTAGAATACATTGGGAGATATGTCTCTAGACAAAAACACCAACTCACAACAGGAGAAAGGGGAAGATGTAAAATGCTATGTAGTGCCAGCATTATTACTTGGGGAGTTTGTTGGAAACAGGACCTGGCCCTAACTATACAACCCAAAAGTTCACATTTTCACCAGGACCGTCATGTGTTCCCACTGAACACGAAAGCTTGAGAGCTACTACTGGCGGAAGGTGTAGACTCTGGGACCAAGCTGCCTAAATTTACAACAAATAAGTTTGTATCATTTGTGTGTGTATACATGCTGGCGGTCAGAGGACAATTTTGTGTACTCAGTTCTTCCACTACCACATGAGCGGGTTCCGGAGACTGAGTTCAGGTCAGCAGGCTGGCAAGATAAGTGTCTTTACTTGCTGAATCTTCTCGACAGCCTAAGTTGCCTAAATTTAAAACCTTCCTTTGTCCTTTACTTATGTGGACCTTAGGGGTGGTTTTTAACCTGTATCAGGGACTTATTTTTAGCTAGGGACATCCCTACTAATTGTAAGAACTTATATAGAAGATGGAGGATCAACCCCAATTGTTACTCTTATTTGACATATAATAAGAGTCAGGTTTGTTTGCTTGTTTTTCAGGACAGGGTTTCACTATGTAACAGTCTTGGCTGCCTGGAACTAGTTCTATAAACCAGGCTGGCCTCGAATTCAGTGAACCACCTGCCTCTGCCTCCCAAGTGCTGGGATTAAAGGGGTGCACCATCACCGCCTGGCCAAGAGTCAGGTTTTTGTTGTTACCTTCTTAAAACTTTATTTTCTGTGTATGGGTGTTTTGCTTGCATGTGTTTGTGCACTACATTTGTGCTGCGCAGTACATTTGTGCGGCACCTAAGGAACTCCTGAATTACATATGGCTGGACTTATATATATGGTTGTTGGCCACCATATGGGATGGAAGAGAGGCCAGTGCTCTTAACCAGCCCCCTATTGTTGCCTTTCAAGACAGGGTTCTATTATATAGTTCTTGGTTCACCAGTTCCTGGACAACTGTGCCTTTCCATCCATAGGACGGGCAAACTTAATTACACCCACCTCGTGTAGATGCTGCAAGGGTCAAATAAAGGAATGTTTGTTAAATTACAAAGTCTCCTATTAAGATTTAATTAACCACCTTATAAGGTGTTCTTAAGCAATTGACCTCAGTGTGCACAGGAAGGTCAAGAAAGGCGTGGAGTAAACTCAAATGGTCCTTTTTTATTTCTGACTAACCTACATCTCCATTCAAGAGAACGAACAGACTCACATATATGCAGTGGTTCAGAAAACAACAAAAACCCCAAACGGTTTTTGGTCACAGGGCCTCCTGCAGTACAGGCTGACCTGCTTCTTCCACTTCCCTAGTGCAGGGATTAGAAATGTAATTCATAGCGTCCCACTTAGAAAAAGAACTTTCATCCACGCCGTGTATCTGAATATTTCTACAGAGTAGATTTTGTCCCTCCCCCTACGCATACCCTTAAAGCAATCTACCACTGAGCTAAAAGTCCTTCCTGTGGTAACCCTGGTTTGCCAGGGAATTTGCTAACTGCAGGATGCATACTAACAATTCCTTCAGATGTGTGCACTTTCACCAATCCGATGTTACCAGAGTTTAGAGGAAGGACATCACAAAACGTGATGGGATTTACAATCCTAGAAACTAACTTTGATTTTTTTCGGATCGTTGTAACAACACATCGGGCCTCTTTCCATCTGTAAAGCAGCGGGACAAGACTTTGACAACATGGTGCGGTTAAGTAACAAAGGCTGCAGGTGAACCTACCATGCTGTAGTGAGTGCCACAAGCAAATCCCTTCTTCCCTTGGACAGATATAGCACAAGATATCACTAGCTTTCCTATTTCGCACACGGCATAGCCCCAAGCCGAGAACGCTCGGATTCCCTTCCTCGATTTGCAACTCTCAACACCAAGAACGGGGTACGGGCCACTGTGAGGTCCTCTCTCTCCGTTCTCGTGGCGTGAAGAATCTCTCTCTAGTTGTCGTCGGGGTGGTGGAGGACGCTGACGATGGCTCCCAAGAGTCTGGGGAACCAGATCTTCATCCCCCCAGCGTTCATCAGAGACCAAGCCGCGCTCTTTTCATCCCTCACCTCGCTAGAGTAAAGGTCGAAGCGCGGCTCCGATTGCCGACGCCATTTTGGACGGTACGTGTGACGCCACACGTTCAGCTGAAAGGGCAGCCGATTGGCTGGGAACGGCCGGGAGGCTAGGGCGCGCGAAGCCAAAAGAAACTACACTCCCAGACTTCCTTGCGCACACGACCGGCGAGCAGCGAGAGAAAGAGGACGGAGTTGGAGCTCGGACTACAACTCCCAGCAGGCTCCGCGACGCCCGTCCTTCCCTTTCAAAACGCGGAGGGGGTGGGGGTGGGCGGAAAAAAAATAAAAAAGAAGGACGGGACGAATGGAGGCTTTTGAGGGCTCGTTTCGCAAAAGGCGGGAAAGGCGAACTACACCTCCCGACGAGCCGCGCGCGGCTGCGCCTGCGCTCTGGCCTCTGTCGCCATCTTGCCCCTTCTGAGGCACCGCAAACAAACCTAATTCCTGGTGTCCCCTAGTCTTGGCGGAGGAGCCTTTTAGATGAGCCCCGAAAGGCCGGGCAGGTGGGTGTCTCTCAGGCAGGGTCCGGGGAAGAGCTGGCAGCTTATCCAGGGCCTGGGGGCGCCAGGCCAGCCGTGGGGAGCCCGGCTCGGGGGCGCTCAGCCCCATCCTCCGTTGTTTCCTAACGGGATCGCGGGGCTCCCTCAAGTGGACCGAGGGGCGCTCCGGCACGCCTAGTGATGGGACAACGGAGGTGGAGGTCTAGGGTCCCCGGGGTGACTCCGGGGGCCGGCCGGCCGGCTGTCCGCTTTCCCCGGAGGAGCTGGCCAGCGTTGCCGAGACCCGGCTGCCGGCCGCGGGGGCGCGGGCTTGACATTGGGGACCGGCGCGGAGCGGCGCAGGCGGGGAGCCCGGGCGGGCTGCCCTTGTTGTGGTGCTGCGGAGGGAGTGCGTGTTTGGAGAGGGGGCGGGGCGGGCTGCCCGCTGACACCCGAGCCGGGCATGGGGGCGACCGAGTCGGTGCGACCCCCTCCTCCCGTCCCCCGGTTCCCCGAGCGCGCTCCGGCTGCCGCCGCCCGGCTCGCCTGGCTTGTGCGGCCCCGCCGTGCGCTTCGCCGCAGGGGGATGCTTTGGGATGCCGTGACGTGGTGCCTGATTTCGGGCGGTCGCCTGCCGCCTCCGAGGTCCTGTCGGGAGGCGGGGACTGGCTCGGGGAGCGAAGCGGATTCCTTTGGCTCTGCCCCTTCCTCCTCTCCACCCCCTTTTCTTTATGTCATCCTGCCAGCTGGGGCGCGCCGTCCAGTTCGGCTCGCTTGGGGTTGGTTCTGAGCTCGGAGGACGATGGGAAGTAGGGGGAAGGGGGGCTCCACTTGAGGCCAAGAGTTGGGTTTAGCAGCCCGGAGGAGTTATCTCGGTTTAGTGTTCGACGCTTAAGCTGGTTCATTCATTCATTCGTTCGTTCGCTCTTCTCGCCCGCTAACCATCCATTTATCAGTTTAGCAGATGTTTAAGGAAGGTCTGCTGTGTGTTCAACCAGTGGTGTGTGAATCTACCGGCTCTGAGTCTTTTTGTCCTCCAGGCTAGGGGATTCTCAGTGCGAAATTCCGGGCATCTCAACTTTGGATAACTAGTGGACTCATGACTGTTTTACTGCCAAAATGTGAGAAAAGAGTTCTTTACTAAGTTCCATTTACCCAAATAACATGCTCTACCCTTGGCTTATTTTATCTTATAACTTGTTAGTAAGAAGGGAAGTGGCAGAGGTCAAGTCGCTTGCCCAAGGTTGCACGTGCGGTACAAACTATCTGGCAAGTTCTATGCCAGCCCCCATAAAAGAACTTTGTATGCCCTGTTTCCTAATACTTACCACTGCAAACCGGGTGGAATCGCTTTTATTTTCATAAACCTGTATGAAGTGGGTTCAGACAGGCCAGTTCACCAGGATGAAAAGCTGGACCTGGAACCAAGTGTTTGACTCCAGAACGCATGCTCTTCCCCTGTTAGCTGGATCAGGGTGCTCTCGTGGTGGTTTGGTCATTTCTCAGCAGCCGCAAAACATGGTTATGAGGTATCATTTCAGTTTTGCTTGGTAGCCCCTGGAGGGATCTCCAAGTGAATGGGCCTGTTGCATATCCTTTGGTGATTTTGACTTGTTTTTCTTCTGATAGGGAGGACAAGCTCTTTGGGGCTTCCAGACAGAAGCAGCAATGCCTGTTGTGTGGCCAACCCTTTTGGATCTCAGCAGGGATGAATGCAAACGAATTCTTCGAAAATTGGGTATGGATATTGTTGTTACCGTCCCGAGCAGGGTCTCACTGAGTAGCCCAGTAGCACTTTCCTGCCTCAGCTTCCCAAGTGCTGGACCACAGCTGTGCTCCACCAGCCTACCTAACGGTGTTAGTCTTGTTTTCTATTTCTCTGTAACTCTTTTCCTTTTCTGTGTGGGCCATGGCTGTTGGTGGCTAGTGCCCTCATCTTTCTCACTGTTTTCTCAGGGCCTGAAAAGACTTTTTTTTTTTTTTTTTTTTGTAAATGAGATACAGGAGTCATAATGTCCAGGAGCCATGATAAATGGGAAACCTGGCTGTCCGTGTGTTCCTTTTTTTAAAATTAACTTTTAATTTTCTTTTTTTGTTTCATGTAAGCATACTACTAACTTTAGTAGATGTGTCTGTGTGAATCATGCCTTTTCTGAATCGTAAGCTAAATGCAAGCTGCCTATTTTCCCAATTACTTAATTACTGTAATTGATAAAACACACTTTATGCTTAAAGTTGACTATTTAATGTTTCTCCTTTCTACATTTGTAACAACCCTTTTCAACCAGCATTTAGGGAGAGAAGCAAGCCCTAATGCTAAGGCACGTGTTTTGTGTGAGTGAACTGACTTTACCCTTGTGTGCAAAATGGTGTTAGTCACATCCCATTCTTGTGAATATTGAGAGAAAAGCTGCCTAATCATTTGATCTTTGGTTTAGAGTGAAAATCTGTGAAAAATGCTGTTTTAAATAAGGCCCTTGTCTTATTTACCATTGTAGCCTGAGGCTAGTGCACTAAATAAAATAATTAACGGAATAATTTGAAAATGAGCAGTGGCTATCAATTAAATAAAAAGCCCATCATTGTGACTGACATGTGAGAATATAGAGCTTAAAGCAGCTACTTTTGAATGTATTTGTAGGCTACTAAGGTTTTCCTTCAGGGGAACTCTTTGTTGAAAATTCTATACGTAGGTCAGATGAAATTGTAGCTACTGTAGACCTACTGCTAATAACTTCTGCCCTTTTCTGTCTTTCCCTCCTCCCCCCCCCCCCCGAATTATAAACTGCTTGACATTGTTTTAGCAGTTGGAAGAGGGCTCTTTTCCAGGGGCCAGTCTTTTAAACTTCCATGCAAACTTTTATCACTATTTTGAAGGTACTTGGCTGTACACAGGCACTAATGTAACTTGCTGTTGATTATGAAATTGAACTCCATTTCTTTCATAGTTAAAAAATGCAAGATGAAAAGATCACGAGGACAGTAAATTGGACTGAGGTTTCTGGGTTTTGAGAGCAACATAAAGTTAGTAATCTTTCAGTTTGCCCTAGTTTTTTCCATAAATGACGTGAGGTGATGTATGAAAATGACTTGACGATAGCACCCTATAAAATCATGACATCAAGGGGTTAATGTTTCGGTGTTGAAGAATGAACACCCCTGAAACAGCCCACGCTGTCAAGGTTACAGGTAGGTGGAAGGCTGTTAGGTACCAGGAAGATGCCACTTTATAAAAGTGATGTGTCCCATTGTGTCTTAGCATGATGGGGCTCTTACGTCCGTCCTGCTACAATCTCAGGATCTCGGGGGGGGGTGCTTTCTTCTGTTTTCTGCACATCCTCTAAAATGCAGAGAGCGATGCTTTGCTCTTGGGTTAATATGCAGATTCTCCGTTCCTGAGTATATCCCATGAACAAATCACCCAAGATGTGCTGGTGGACTTAGAGAGCTTAGGGTCAGATTGACCTTGCCACATCAGATTGATCATCACTGAAGAGGATCAAATTGTTCTTCAGCTAGAAGAAGAGGTAGCACAGAAAAAGAAGAGTTATCTCAGAACAAACTAAGGAAATAGACTTTAGGGTGCAATAAAAAACATCAGCATTAGAAAAAAAATTCAAGTAAAAATAAAAACAATGAACGTGTCTGTGGTTTTAGGCAGACGTATGGGAGATGCTGCTGGGTGCTGCTTCTGTGCTGAAGGAAGCAGCTGTTACCATGGCACTTCTGGCCCCAGTGACCCTTAGGAAGGTGGGCTTTCCTCCCTGGGTTGCTGTCTTGACCATGAACCTTTGGATTGCTTTCAAACCCTAGTTCCAAGTCGTAAGTCTAGGGGAGATACACACTGTCTCTGAGAATTGTTAGGTTAAGGGCTGGAGAGAGCTTGGCAGTCATGTCATGTCAGGATGCTCACCACTGCTTCTAGCTCCAGCTCCAAGGATCTCATGCCCTCTTCTGAGCTCCTCTGGCCTCTTTGGGCACTTTCTCTCTCTCTCCCTCCCTCTCTCCCTCCATCCCTCCCTCCCTTTCTCAGTCTCTGTCTCTGTCTCAGTCTCATTTTCTTCTGTCTTATCTACAATCAGTTACTGAGTTCTATCAAATAATTCTTTAAGGTGAGATTAAAGGATTTGCTTAGTCTAACCACAAATTACTTCTGTTTCCCTTTTTCTCTGTTCTCTTATATATGTAAAATAAAACTTTTCTAACAATTTATCTGTCTATTTATCAGTCATCTATCTAACACATACATTAGATCTTGATTTTAATCATTTTGAGAATAAGGACTTTGTTTTATACCCTACAAATATTTAAATATTTTCCCTGGTATTCTGTCTTATAATATTCCTTTAGTAATTTGGTTGGAATTAGTGACTCTTCAACTACAGACAGTTTTACTTCCTTTAATGTAAAACTTTTCAAAGTAGTTCTTGTTCCTGGAAGTTACTGCAGTAACATGAAGCAGTCTCAGTTCTTTTGCTCTCTGTTCCTTTTGCAGGCGTTCGTTCCCCACTCTGCACAAGGACTGCTCTCTCTCATCCTGGTGAGAGCTTGTTTCCAAACCAGACGCCTTCACCACTGTGTGCAACTGTGGTGATTGCAGTTACATATTTGAGGGCAGGACCCAGCACTCTTTAGTGTCTATATATTAGGACTCAACATTGATTTCTTGACTAGAATATTCCATAAGTATTTTAATGGGACATAAACATTTAGTATAGTGAGTTTTCAGCTGGCTATTCCTAATGCCATTTTTTAAAATCTCTTCCAGCTCTTGTCAGAGCTGAAATATATTTCTTGGACTTAGTATTTGCTTTTCGCCTTTGGAGGGCTGGTCTGTGCTTTTGAACGACACCCCCTTCTGTGTCTGCATGGTGTGCAGTACATACTCAGCACGTGCAGGCTGATCACAGTTGGATATCGGTGGAACTAGACATTTCTGCTGCTTTTACTCAGCCCATTCCTTTATATAAGGCTTCCTTTAAAAAAATTTATCTTTATTTTATATGTGGATGTTTTGCCTGCATGTCTGTTTGTGCACTGTGTATGCATGGTGTCTGGGGAAACCAGAAGAGGGTGTTGGGTTCTCGGGAAGTGGAATGACAGACGGTTCTGAGTCACCATGTGGGTGTTGGTATTTGAACCCATGCCCTCTGGAAGAGCAAGTGCTCTTTAACTGTTGAGCCATCTCTTTAGCCCCTAATGTCTCCCCCTGACAGAGTTGAGAATGCAATGAGCAGAGTGAGACCACAGTTGACTTATTGGCTAGTTTTGAGTCTGCAGGCTTACATCTATTATTACTTAACCCACATTTACTGGGTTTCTGTAGGCAGAGAGAAGATATTTATCACAATGTGAGTGTGAAAATACTTCTAATTTGGATGTTTTTTTCTACCATTCTGGTTTGCTCCTATGTCTCTGTTTCATAGTATTAACGACTAAAACTTTTTTTTTTTTTTTTTTTTACTTTGTTCCATTCTCTTGTTGGTGTTGTCCTGAAGGTGTAAGTCACAAAACAATCCTACACCAGTTTGGAATTATGATTAATAGAAAGGTTATTTATTTATTTAAGGGGAAAACTTACAGATCACGGTCCTAGACAGCAGCCCTCTGAGCGACCAGGGACAGAGTCTGGCAGCTGAAGCTGGAGCCAGAAGCAAGAGGGAGAGCAGGGCTACTGCTGCTTTTTAAAGCAAAAGAGACCACGCCCAAGTGGGCTGGAATCATAAAGGCTATTGGCTGGAATCATAAAGGCTATTGGCTGAAGGAGCTCCCTCAGCCTTGTCTGACCTCTCTTGCAGCTCCATTCAGCCAGAAGCTTAGGAGGGAACTAGGAATAGCTGAGGTGGCTGAACCTCTTTCTTTGTGACCTTTCTTTCTGGGTTTCTTGACAGCTTGCAGATGTTATGTTCCTAGAGAGCAAGGCCACAAGCACAAGGACTTAGCACATGTCTGCATCCTATTTTTGATGCTTCGTTGTCCAAAAGTAGCATAGAACCTAGAATTGGTGTGGGAGGAGACTACACAGAGATCACACTGGGTGGTTGTGAGAGGCCTGCATATTTTGGGGGAAAGGCTTGAGGACTTTTGATTTATATATATGTTTTTGCTTTTTTGTTCTGTTTGTTTGTTTATTTTGTATTTTGAGACAGGTTCTAGTTTAGCCTAAGTTAGCCTCAAAAAGTTATGATCTTCCTGCTTCACTTTCTGAGTACCAAGACTACGGGCATATCTTTTCATGTCTGACTTGTGTGTTTGTATCTTTGTGTACACATGTGCGTGTGTGGGTATTTGTATATTTCTTCACATGTATGTGGAAAACAACAACCTCAAATATTGTTCCTTAGGCATCCCCATCTAATTTTTTTTTTAATTAAAAAATTTTTTAGGTAGGGTCTTTCACCTAGAACTTGTTCAGTAGTCTAGGTTGGCTTAATGGCCGGCAAGCCTGGGGCATCCTACTATCTCTCTCTGTCTTCCTCAGCACTGGGATGACAGCTGTGTACTGCCGTATCTGCTTTTCATTTCCGTTTTTCTCCTCTCCTCTCCTTTCCTTTTTTAAAGTAGATTTTTGTGGATTAAACTCAAGTGCTGATACATCTATGCCAAGCACGAGTCACCTCTCCTGCTTGTATTTTTTTGAGTTAGTGTCTTGCTACATATCCTAGGCTGTCTTTGAACTCTCCATCTTTCTGTTCAAACCTATGAGTGCTGGAATTACAGGCATGTACCACCCAGACTAACTAGTCATTTCTATGATAGGTTTTTATGTTTAATTCCTTGGATGATAGTTTTTGTAAATATAAAGATTAAAGGTATGGCCACCATGCCTGGCTACATTACCTGCTCTTCAGTAATACGTTAGAGATTTTCTTTCCTAAGCATTTTATACCCTTGATTACTATGAGACATTGTGTAGTAAAGCAATATGAATGATGAAAGTAACACTTAAATCTTTTTATTCAATAACATTTTTGAAAGGAATTTAAAATTTTGCATTTGGTTGATTTTGGATTTCTTGCCATGACATTTAATATTGCATAACTATATTTTTCAAAATTGAAGGCTTATTGTGATAAAATAATTTTATTTTCTAGAATTGGAGGCATATGCTGGAGTTATCAGTGCACTTCGTGCACAGGGGGATCTCACCAAGGAAAAGAAAGATCTTCTTGGAGAGCTCTCAAAAGTCCTTAGGTAATTTTTCATGAAAGTTTTGGTGATGTGAATAAAAGTTTGATTTCTGCTCATTCTCAAATTGAAGAGCAGAGGTGTTCAGTGTGTTGGGTGCTTAGCGGCCCTGTTCCATTGTGTGCTTTCTGCTGTAGAAATGGGGAAACTTAGTCTCTGTCGTGTAACCCAGTGAGAGGGTTTGAGTCAGGTGTTTTTGGGCTCCTGGAGTGGGAGGTCCTTTGACAGAGGTGAAAGAAAGAAGAGCTGGGGCTGGAGAGATGGCTCAGCGGTTAAGAGCACTGCCTGCTCTTCCAAAGGTCCTGAGTTCAATTCCCAGCAACCACATGGTGGCTCACAACCATCTGTAATGAGGTCTGGTGCCCTCTTCTGGCCTGCAGGCATACAAGCAGACAGAATACTGTATAAATGATAAATAAATAAATATTTAAAAAAAAAAAAAGAAAGAAGAGCTGGTGCAACTGAACAGGACGTAGAGTGGTATTTACTGGAGGGGAAAGATGAGTCAACATGGCAGTGGGTGCTGGCCACACAGTTGCGGCCTTAACTCCAGCTGACTCCTTCACCTGAGCTAGAGTGCCGCTTGGATCCGTCCAACAACTCAGTGAGAGGGGCTCCTCGGTGCTTTATCTTGATTCATTTTTATGTCTGCTTTCTCAAAAAATGTTCGGCCTTGACTTGTTTGCTTTCTACATTTAAAGTCATTTTGTTCTTTTTTTAGAAGTGAGAAGTGGAAGAGTCTCTTATTAATTAGCATTATATAAGAATGTATTTAAGCAGATTCTTAGTCTTATTTTTTTGTTTACGTTTCTTCGTAAAGTCTGCTTTTAGACTTTAAGTTGTGATCCATGCTATACATTTAGTGTTAAGTACTAAAGAAAATAAGAAGAGTGGTATTCACGTTATTGGGTCTTTATGAATGGAATGGATGTAGTCGGTAAAAACTGTTTCATTTATCAGTGTTTAATGTATGTACATTCTCACCGTTGGTGACATAATGTAGAAGGCACCTAGCTGAAGTTGAGTCACGTGTCATAGCATGAACTCACAAGAAACATGTTATCTTGCCACTCTTACTGATTTTATTATATTCATTGGACTCTTACGCCTTAGAAAAGACCTTAGAAGACTTTCTTCTAAGTGCCCAGTCCTCCTGCCAGCAGCCATGAAATGAGGAGGCTCTGAGCACCTGTTTCCTTGTCTATTAACAGGAAACATTGCTAGTTACCATGGCCTGCTGTTTACAGGTGGGGAATCTGCAGTCCAGGTTGAGTTTGTCTTCCTGAGATCTCCAGATAAATAATCCGCACTTACACAGAATCAGTATGAAACCTTTCCTGTGACCTTGAAACATTTGAAGATACACATTAGGCAAAGTAACCCTCAGCCCCAGAAGATGTTAACGTAAACCTTAATAAAAGTGTAGAGAAGAGCTGCCTGCTTGGCAGAGTTCTATAATGGCTATTTTTTTTCATAGCATCTCAACAGAACGCCACCGTGCTGAAGTTCGGAGAGCAGTAAACGATGAACGGTTAACAACAATTGCACATAAGTAAGCCATTAGTCTACCACCCTGGTTTTTAAATGATGTAGTATAAAATAGCTCTGAGACAGTCTTCCTTTGGTGTGGCAGGCCCCTGAGTCTTTTATCTTAATAATATCTCTATACTCAGAGACTCTGCCCATAGTGATTACTGTTTACTCCGTTGGTTACTTTTTGTTTTTGTTTTGCATTTTGTTAGGGAAGCTTAAAGTACTTAGGTCAAATCCTATTACAAGGCAATCTCTGTATAATCAAAGACCACTGGAAGCTCAGCTCAATACCAAGTAGCATGCCTCCTTAAATTGAAAGGTGCTTAGAGGTTTCTTGTATTGGTATTTGATATGTATATTGCTTTATAAATAGGCATTATAATTTTTATATGGCTCTAATTATTTCAGATATTTTGAGCTTCAGAAAAATAAATAAAATATATGTTCTTTTAAGAGATAAAATATAACTTAATGTACTTTAAAAAGCAAACACACTAAAATTATGAAGGTTTCTTATCAAATTGTCTTCAGATTGTCATACCTGACAGATTGGGCAGAGGGTGGCAGAGGACTGAGCAGAATCCACCATTAGTTGCAGAGAGATAGTGCCTCCTGAAGAACAGAAAGGACCAGAAAGTAATCCTCTCAGTGATAATAGAAATTTCAAGTATAATCTGTTTGTTTTGATTTTTATGTTTTAATATGACATAGAGCTAAAGGAGAAAGGAGCTCAGTGAGTTACCACAATGTGATGACGTAGGGCATTTGGGAGCATTTGCATTGATTACACAGCTCTGTTGGCTTCTTGTACTTGACTGTCCCTCATTTTACTTAACACCTAGAATGGGGTACTCACCTCTTTAACAGTGTAGTTTGACTGTTTTGCTGTTTGTTCTGTAAGCCTGAGATTTCTTCCATGGTAGGTATGCACTGCAGGAATGTAGAAATCCCTGTAGAGACTGTAGCATTTAGTTGATAGGCTGACACAGCTGAAACACTCAAATTCACTGTGTCCCTCTTTGAGTTTGCTTCAGACTTTTGAATTGGAATGCTTTAAATGGAGTCTGAATTCTAACTGGGGAACTGGTAATAGGAACCTGTGCTCGATACTGAAGTAGAAAATTAATACGTTGGAAGTGTTCAAATGGTATTGTGGGTCAATGAGTTGTAAGTTGATGCTCGGTGTCATTCTTAAAGGATAACATTTATTTAGTCTCCTTTTCCTTTTTTCCCCTTTTAAGAATGAATTTATCCTTATATTTGGGTGAAAGACCAAGTTACAGGTATGCAAATAGGTTATTATTATTTCAGGCTTTTTATTGTATTTATTTCCAAATTGACGCTCTCAATTATTCAGGGGCACATACTCCATTATGAATTAACCATGCCCCATGCTTCTCCTTCTTTTTCCTCCTCACCTTCCTAATACTGCCCAACCTTTAGCCATTTTTGCTGCTTGGGAATATCTCTAGTCAGAGGATGGGAAGGGAGAGGAGGTGAAAATTTTTATAACACATTTCACTGCTTCTTAGTTGGCCTGAAAAACAATTGGTGCAAGAATTTACTAGTGTTTGCTAAAATAATTTTTGGATAATATGCGAATTTCTTTAACCTATTTGACCTCTCCCTTTCCTTCCTCTCTCCATTAGCATGGATAATTGAGAGTTGGCTTCTTTCTACCTGTGTTTCTCCGCCCCTTCCTTTCTTTCTGATTTCTTTAATAAATGAATTTCTTTTTTTGAAAACAGTTTCTTCAGTATATAATGAAAGAAAAACCTTGGGCTTTTCTGTGCTCAGATTCTGATGTTTTATACTGTGGTTTTGGTTTGACTGGGTACTCCATTTACTTGTTGAGCGCAGTAGTCAGGAATGACTTTCTTCCCTTGGGTAAGCAGTGGAGACCCAGAGATGGCCTGTGAGGGCTTTAGTCTAAAACAGCAACAGGAATGCGTGTGAGCTGACTGCATTTCCTCATCCTTCTCCCTCCCCCACTTGAAATTGCTGTGCAGCCCAGAAGGAATGTTCTTGAAAGGTGATAGGAAAGCTGAGAAGACTGAGCAGGAAGGAAGGGTACTGGACGCATGAGAAACTGTAGAGGCCTCTGCGCCAAGGCTTGACTGGGAAACTGAGTTCTTAGTTACAACAGTACTAATGATTCATGTGTTTTGCTCAGGCCACTCTTTGCCCTCATTGTCTCTACAGTTAGACTAAAATGATAGTTTGGAGTATCAGATCTCTGCACTTCTTCCCGCTGTCAGACATCCCCAGGACACTGTGTTTCTGTGATGGTGCAGCGTTCTCAGAGCTGCCAGCTGTAGCTCATTAGAGTGTGGCTTTCTCAGTGCAGGGTTTGCACCTTCCTTGTGGTCCTTGGACGACTAGAGGCAGGCGAGTGTACAAACTGGGGGGGACCTGTGAACCCTCAGGTACAATATTTAATTTCTGAGTTCTCCTAGAGGACCTGTGCAGCTAACACATGTTTACAGCCTCACCACTAAGGATAGGAGCTTTTGACCTCATTTCTCATGCTTCCGTGAGGGGACATTTGGCAGACTTACAGTTCTTCCTAAAGGTTGCAGTTGTGCCTTTTTGACTGCAAGCCCCATTTTTCAGTAGCTATGTCCATGTTCCTTCATAGTATTAATCTTCCATAATTTCTGCCACCACTTAAACAGTGTGCCAGGTAAGTGTAGAGGAGTCACTTTGTGTGGTAAACTCACACTAAACAAGTTTATCAGTGACAGTCTAATAAAGTAATATCAGAACAGAGTGCTATAATAGAAAATGCTAGCTTTTGGAAAGTTTTCTTCTAACAATCAGTAATCTCTTTTTCTGTCTTTTTCTTGTTTGGACTATTCTGTTTCTGAACCAGTGTTAACATGGAACTTAAATATTCACGAGGCTACTGGGACCTTGGGAAGTCTGCCTTCCCTTGTCTTATGTAGGACTGCTTTAAATCACAAAAGAATTTAATATATTTTTCACAGTAACCTAACCGGATTTGCCAGCTTCTAGAAATTCTTCAGCCTAAATCCTTTTTCTCCTCCCTTCCTTCTTCCTTCCTTCTCTTCCTTCTTCCCTTCCCTCTCTCCCTTTTTTGAGACACTTTTGTTTCCTTTCAGTGTGTTGAGACAGGGTCTCATTGTGTAGCCTTGATCAGTTCACTCCCTCTTGCCAAGGGGGCGCGGGGGCTAAGGGCTAAGCCCGTGTTAGCTGAAGCCCGTGTTAGCTGAAGCCCGTGTTAGCTGAAGCCCGTGTTAGCACTCCTTCCTGTCTTGCATACCTTAAGCTGTCGCTTGTTTCCTGCAGCAATTAGACAGTAATTGCTCAATTGGTATAAATTGCCCATAAAATCTACTAGAAAGCTTTTATTCCTTGTGTTTATTTGACAAATAATTAGGGAGCATGATACATATTTGTTGAAAGAGACATTTATTAGTTGTGTAGCCGGAGGCAAGTTATTTAACTTCTCTGTGACTCAGTTTCTTATTCTAGAAAATGGAGATGCTGATACTGTCAACTTGATAGGATTGTTGAGAGAACTGAGTTAACAGACGGGAGATGAGCAGAGCAATGCCTGCTATGTGACACGCCCTTAGCTGGTTTTAGTGACGTCATCACTGTCAACATCTGTCCACTGTCTAAGGCTTTGGGGTACTCTGTCTAACTCTGAAGAATTGTTGAATATAGAGACGTAAGCACTAAGCTGGCCTGTAGAGTCTGTGGTGGAATCTTGAAGAAATATTTCTGATTTAGTGAAGAAAATCAGTTGTGTCTAGATTACTTTTAAACCTTGACACTAATCGTTAGGGTGTTTCATGAAGCCAAGTAGCGATATGGCAGCTGTCTTTTGATATCTTAGCCTCTTGTCTGATTTCTGGAACAAAACTTACTCAAGAAGTCTAAAGCAGGGAGACTTAAGACTGTCTTAGAAAGAGGGAGAGGGTCCAGTTGCCTCAAGTGCCTTTTGGGGTACAGGGTACACCATACAAATAAAGGTGAATAGTGGTGGATCTCTTTCAACAGCCTCAGTTCCACTCTCTTGTTATAGCAGGAAGCAGGAAGGGTGATAATATAAAAATGCAGTGCATATTAATCAGCGACACCTGCCTTCATGTACAGCCGCTTCCCTCCTACTAACTCCTCTCGTTTACTGCCTCAGTTTTCCATGTTTGAAAGCCTTTAGAATCTCTGGCCATGCGGGCAGTTAGGAAATTTTGCAAAGATTCATTGACTTCCACCTTTAGCTGTAAAAGAAAGTCTGATTCTTAACACTGTCAGTGCTTTTGCTTTCATGTATAATTACAAAATTAAGCTCTAAAAGTTAATTTTATTAGTAGAAATATTTGTTTTCATTTGCAAAACCCAATTTCATAAAACTAATACCAATTTTTATTTTCAAAGCATAGAGAAAGTTTTCATAGTTATAGTTATTCAGACTAAAGAATAAAGTATGTAAGAACCTCAGTGTGTGGCATTCCTTGAATTTAATTGTACCTAAGTTTGATTTTGCTTGCTTAAAATGAAGCCTCTCCAGAATTCAGGGCACTTTTTAATCATTTAAAAATTGTGTGTGTTTGACTCATTTTTAGCAAGTGCGAACCCTTGTAGCAGCATTTTCTCTTTTGTTTAGTATGTCTGGACCTAATAGCTCTTCAGAATGGTCCATTGAAGGGCGTAGATTGGTACCACTGATGCCCCGGCTGGTTCCCCAGACTGCCTTCACTGTAACAGCAAATGCTGTGGCCAACGCAGCTGTCCAGCACAATGCGTCCCTTCCTGTGCCTGCAGAGACAGCTAGCAAAGAAGGTAAGTAGGAGCGCTGCTGCTGGGGGCGGCTCTTCGCAGGGCTTTCTGTCTTTTTAGTAAGTGCTAAAAATTATGAGATTGTTATATCTTTATCTAAAGCTAGAAACTGCCAGGTTTTCAATCTCCATCAAAATCAGATTTCTTTACTTCAAAGGGAAAATTATCTTAATCACAGAAAAAGTTTTCTCCAATGGAATTTCTGGTATTTGTCTCATTTTGTTTGGTTTGGATGCAGGTTGAGGTTGTCCTTTCATCTCCGCCTCCCTACTGCTGAGGTTGCAGACAGGGGCTACCAGGCCTGTGAGTGTCACTTGTTAGAGGTGAATGGAAGGACTTAGGGATGGCACTAGAAAATAAACAAGGTAGCAGAAGTACCTGCTCAGCTGATAGCTCTAGAAAAATAAAACTGTTTTTGTCTTTGGAATCAATGGTACATGTAGGCTCGCTGTTCCAGTCAGTGAGCACTTTCTTACTGTCCCTTAATCGTGTGATTGACATGCTTTAACCAATCTTTGCATTTTCTCACCTAGGTGGCACTAAATTTGAGAGTGTGCTTGGATCAGAAGCTACTCTAAAGTCAGTGTGCTTGCCAGATTCCTTTGAGACATGGTTTGTCTTGTCTAGTGGTGAGACAAGTTTTGTGTTGAGTGAGAAAGTTGTCATTCTTGGCCTGGCTTGGCACTGTGCTTTCTTTAAAGCTGCATTTTTCAGGGAGGCAGTTATCTGTGCAAACTCAGCTCTGCTGGGTTCCTGTTTTCTTTGTTGTTGTAGTTATATTTCTTCTCTTCCCACTTGGACCTTTTTCTTTTGCTAGTTGGTAGAATGGGAAGAAAGTTGGATTTTTAATAGTAAAATTGGTGTTTGGATCTGAGTTTGTCATTTTCTAGCTCTGTGGCTTTCAGCAAGGCTTACTGTCTGGGCTCCTCATCTTTAAAAGGGGTGGAGTGTGAGAGTGGGTGACAGGACGGTGACGGTGACGGGAAAGCACGCGGGGCATGGTAGCTCCAGGCTGTTGTTGGTGTTCTGAGTGAGAAGGAGGTTGGAATTTGATGCCGTCATTAGTTTTAAGTTATTCTTGCACTTGGTTGGCAGATGACAGAAGAGTCACTTTTTTCTCCTCCTGTACGTGCTCTGGGAATTGCTGTGGTTAGGGAGAGTTAGCCTCGTTGGTGCTGCTGTTGGTAATAAGGAGTACCTCAGGTTTGTGTCTGCCCACTTCTTGCTGTTATGAGGAATGGTTTTCCTTTTTCTCAACATAGGTTTAAACTTGATTGCTTTGTACTCCCATTCTCCATCATTCTCTGTTACCTGTTGACAAGCTGGTAATACTCGAGAAGACTTATTCAGTGATTTTCAAAATAGTCTTTAGCCCTTGAGTCTGGTACCTTGTACTAGCATCTAGCTTCTGATCACATGAGAATGGTAAAGTTGGCCTACAAGAAGAGCAGTTTCTCTGTATGTCTGGACAGTTGTGAAAGTTAACAGCAAACTTTCTTTTCTTTTTTTTTAAAAATCATTTCTTAAGTAGTGGTTTGCTATTCCTACACAAGTACCACGTCAAACTCAACCTCTACCCCTGTTCCAAGTGGCAGCATAGCAATGGTTAAGTCTCCAAGTCCTGCCAGTCCTGCCTCCATGTAGTTTTCTTGCCAAGTGGAAGTACTGTTTCTGTCTCAGTGTTACCAGGCCCTCTGGACAAAATGCTGCAGTCTAAGCTTTGGTTAGACCTGCTTTTCTGGAATCAGTCACAGGCCACAAACTGTTTTCAGTGGTTAGTTTTTGAAGGTTCTAAAGACTTCTTCTCTGTATATATGACTAGGTATTGGCTCTTTCCTCAGTTCTGGAATTTGAGAAATGCCATCATTTTTTGCACTGTACTGTCTTTGACAGCTGCGGAACACAGACATGAGTAGGGACTGCAGGCGTGTGCTTATGTGCCTAGTCGGTGTTTCCCTGAATCCAGTCTTGCGTTGTCTTTTTGACTCGCTCCACGTATCATCCAGCTGTCTCTCTGCTGTCACCGTCTTTCTAGAGGCTACCGTTTATATTTCCAGTTGACATATCTTTAGGAAAGTTTGAACTTCTGATTCTTCTCTGCACTAAACAGCAGTCTTTCCTGAGACAGAATCTCACTGTGTAGCCCAGGCCGGCCTCAGGCTTGTGCTCCTTCTGCTTCAGCCTCCTCAGGGCTGGCTCACGGCTCTGCTCCCATACCTGACTCACAAGAACAGTTGGATGTCCAGTTTTGCTTCTATCAATGTCTCTTAATTTTATTTTAAAAACTGTTTCATGTTTTATTTTGTTTGCTTTGCATCATTAGTATTTGATTTTAATTGGTTTCAGTATAGTAATAAACTGAATTTTCTTATGGATTTTAAAGGTGACATTTTCCTTTTTTAGACAGGTTTTTAGGTCATTGCCAGTCCTGTATAGAGTCTAAAAGCTGTTAAAGACTTATATTTTATTACCAATTCCATGAGTCATACTATGTAATTTTTATGTGTGCTCTGTAGAAATTTCCCGTGTATGTTGCTTTGTATATTTGTCATATAACTTTTATAAAAATAAAGAATTGAGGTTTTTAGGCTTTAAAAAATGCTAAGAACCGTGGACTTACTGTTAAGTTCATCTCAGGTTTCTGTAGATTTAACCAATGTGGTCTTGGAAATGACTGTCAGGGCCTAGTTTTTAAAAATCATTTTTAAAACTACACTTAGTGAGTCTCAAACATGAAGAAAACTATCTCACAAAGTAATGCACTTTCAAATTACATTTTATACTCAAAAGCAATGTTAGTTTTTATTATTCATTCACCATCTTTGTGCAAGTCACTGTACCAGAGAGATGAAATAGACGTTGTCATTCTTGTCTGAGAGCTCGTTAGACAGAGAGATGTGCAGACAGTCATATTGTCACGTGGTAAGTGGCACAGGAGAGGATGTACAAAGTGCTTTATGTGCTTACTCAGGAGGAAGGGGAGGCTCACAGGGTGATGTTAGCAGGATGAAGAAGAGCTCTTTGATAGACTCAGATAAGAGGGTGCTGAAGCAGTTTTGGGCAATGGTGAGAAGCTTAGTTGGTCACAATTTTAGGGGTCACTGGGTTAGGATGTTGGTATTGTGTGCCTGAAAAGATAGGGTTCCTTGAAGTTTGGTCTGGCAGGGATTTTTGGAGGATAGGGAAATAAATACAAACTTAGGGAATTTTAGGTTGCGAAATTACCTGGTTTGCTGTAGCGTAGACGAGTGTAGAATAGAAGTGTGAAGATGCAGGAGCATCTTTTAGGAGGTTTTTTGATAAAATACAGAAAAGAGACAAGCTCCCAGTGGAGGAGTAGTTTAAGGAGAAGATGGTGCATGTTCAGAGAAACAGCTTTTCTGAGGGAAAGTTGTAGAACTTAATGGAGATTGGGCATCAAGGAAGGGAGAGGTGGGACTGCAGAGGTGGCTCCGTCCTGACTGCTCTTCCCGAGGACCCAGGTTCACTTCCCTCACTCACATGGCAGCTGACACCTGTCTGTAACTCCAAGATCTGACACCCTCACACAGATATACATGTAGGCAAAACACCAATGCACATCAAATAAACATTAAAATAATTAAAGGAAAGGGAGAGGCAAAGATTGGCACAGACATTTTTAACAATTAATGTGTAAGAGGCAGTGCTAGTTTTGTGTAAGTAGGAATACTATCATTGTCTTTCAGGTGTCAGCTGTTCAGATGAAGATGAAAAACCCAGAAAACGCAGGCGGACAAACTCTTCTGGTTCTTCTCCTGTGGTTCTGAAGGAAGTTCCAAAGGCTGTCGTTCCGGTCTCGAAGACTATCACTGTGCCTGTGAGTGGCAGTCCCAAGATGAGCAACATTATGCAGAGCATTGCCAACTCCTTACCACCCCACATGTCACCTGTGAAAATAACTTTCACCAAACCATCCACACAGACGACAAACACAACCACACAGAAGGTATGTGGTGGAGGGGCTCCCAGTCGCTGTCTCTTTCCCGTAGTGTGTTTTAGAGTTGATGGGCGCTCATGTCTCTCGTTTAATCTGCACAGAAGGCATTGCGATAGGTATTACCATCCACTTTTTAAAGATGAGGCTTAGTTGCCAGATGGCTTGCTCAAGGTGACAGCTGTCACGTCTGCTTCTAGACTTACGTTGTATTTGATAATTGTAATGCTGTTTTGAAACAAACTAGAAAAGTTGTACAGTCTTTGTTTATGTGGTCTTGTGTTTAGGACACTTGCTTTGCCAATAGAGTTAGGGAAGAGACGGGTGTGGGTAAGTGAATAAATGCATTCTCCTTTATTCTCTGAGTGCTGGCATGCGTCCACTTCCAGTTCCATGTTCTTGCAGTCCCCAGTCTTCACACGCTAGTGTGGATGCGGGTGACCTGACGCTGGTTTCCTTCTGAGCATCTTTCTGTTCTTCCCTTTTTATTAGATTATTTATTTTACTGAAGCATGTCCTTTAGGAGTTTCCCAGTATGTTAGTGACTGTGAAGTTTTTTGAGACCCTGTGTGTACAAAGGGAAGCTTCCCCTGAGAGTTTTAAAGACATTGTTCACTTGGCTTCCAGCTTCCAGCAGTGTTCTTGAGATGCCCAGTGCCATTCTGTTGTTTAGCTTCTACTTTCACCTTTGGAGACTCTGTGGAGTTGCCCTCAGGTTGTCAACAGAGCTTTTATGCTGCACACGCCTGCCTTCAGTCCTCACAAGTTCTTGGGCTAACTCTTTGATGTTCTACATTTCCTTTGTGGGCCACTTACTGACAGTGTGGAACTTTCTGAATTGATCTCCTGATTTGCTCTTACTATTCATTCCTATTTTTCATGTCCGTCTGTCCCCCCTTCCCCTACTGTAACAGTGGCTTGGCGTATGGGTTTCGAAATCTAGACTTCCTTGATTTTCATCCAGCTTGCCATTAGCTCTTTTGACCATGGGGAAACTAAACTCTATTACCTAGGCTTTCTCTGTGAAATAGAGGGGGAGAGCCCAGTGTGTCTGTAAGAGCTTTGGATATAGCAAGTAATATAAGTGAAGATGTTAGAAGAGGCCCTAGCGTGGTGAATGTGTATTGCCACTTTCTGTACCCTTGATTAGTATCCTGTAATACTTGCATGGAATTGTTCATTTTTGCTATAATACTGTTTTTCTTGGTGAAATAATCTCACTATTTAGTTCAGTCTGACTTGTGACTCATTATGTAGCCGCGGCTGATATGAATGCCTGATTGCATTAACATCCTTGGCAACCATCATACTTCAAATTTCTAATAACTCTTTCTTCTTCTGGTAGATGGCCCTTGTTTTTCTTTTTAAAAATAATAGCCTGCTTTTCGGTAGGATGATTGTATTCTTTTATTTGATTATATTTATAAGTCTTTTGGTTTGGTTTTCTTTTTTCATGTTATCTTGACTAGTTCATTTTATTACTTGATGTTTTTCTTTTCAGAATTTCCTTAAGCATCTGGCAGTCAGCTTATATATGAAACTGACATTAACTACCCTGTCCCTCTGCTACTTGTCCTTAGAGTGGTCAGGTTCATTGGCAAGAATCTTCCAGTTTCCTGCTTTGAGTATTATAAACTTGACTCCCAGTACTTTAGAGTCAATGTGGAAGTAGCTGTGTTACATGAGATAGTAAATGTTTCTGAGTCTTATCTCAGGGACAAGAGTAATGCCAAGTCAGAGATTATTACAAGAGTTACGTGAGGTTGAATATTTAAGATGTGCCACAGGACATGTACCTAAAAATGCGAGCTCTTTTGCTTTGCAAATTGTTTTTGGAAGTCAACATTTCACTAATATTAACGAACTATTTCAAATGTAGAGTCTACTGGTTCACTGAAACTTATCCACTAATACGTTGAAATTAACTGTCTTTGATGATTTCAGTGTTTATTGAACATGTTTGCATTTTTACTTGGTTTCAAGGAAGCATTTCTGAAGGCCACTTTTTATATGGTGGTATGGAATCCCTTTTCTTTTTGTAGGGGTGTGTGTGTGTGTGTATGTGTGCGCTCGCGCACATGTGTGTGAACGCAGGGACTTGTATATACTGGACAAGTGTTCTACCTCTGAGCTGTATCATCCCTAACTCCATCCTAAGCTGTCCTTGACACCAACCGACTATTATACGACTATGCTTCAGGTTGTTAAATCTTACTTCATTTTTATTTATTAAGTTTGTTAAGTAGTTGATGTTATAAATTACAAGTTTATTTTCTATTTCTCCCATAGACTACTGAGAATAGCTTAGATTTCTGTTTTATTCATTACAATATTCCCTAGTATTTTGAACAGTGCTTTAGCTATGCTAGATGCTAGTTAATATTTGTTGAATGAATGAATGAACAAATCAGTCCACACATAAGTAGATCTGACCCAGTGCTGTCTGGTCATTTTCCCCAGAGCTGTGTGTATCACTGGGCCTCTGCTAACAACTCCTTGAACCTGTTCCCTTTTAAAACAAAAGTTACAATAGTTCTTCTTAAGAGTTGCCAGGAGAATTAGGTGAGATTATTCACCTAAAATAATTATAGCCTACACAGTGAGTGCTTAATAAACATGGCCTCACATCATTAACTTTCTAATCTTCTTTGGTAGATTTACGTGAGAAAGGTTTGTAACAGATGGGGCTCCCTGTAAGTGGAGTCTGGGTGCTTTGTTTTCACTTTCTCTTCTTCTTTCTCCTTACTGACTTTTTGTGTCGTCAGGATTTTGAGGGGAGGATGAGTATTTCAGGTTGTTGGACTCATGCTTTTAAGAAGGCTCATTTCCTTCCAAATTCATGTATAGGTCATACCATGAATCTTCAGATTTAGAGATTTAGATTTACTTGTGTTTTAAAAAAATAATCATTTAAGGCAAATTAAATAAAAACTAGGACTCATTTATTCCACAAATAACTGCTGAGCATCCGCTGTGCTCCACTTGTAAGGCTGTGCTCTCCTATGTCACTCCTCCTCTGACATCTGCTTTAAAGCCTTCTGGACAGTTAGAGTGGTGAGGACTAATAAATACACTTTCCATGCTTTGTTTTCTGTTTTCTGGGTAATTGGATTTAAAAAAAATATTTTTATCCAAGGCTGTTGTCCTAATTGTATTTACCTTGGATTTCTTACACTTTGTATTTAAGTCAACTTAACAATTAATTATATAGTAAAGTGACTTTACGTTAAGTATAATTGTTTCTGATTTTGTAAACGGTATTCACATTTAAATAAATAGGTTGTGCATTTTCAGCATAGGTACATTTCCACGTATGTGACTATGCCTCATTTAAAACAACATTGATGCTGCACAGATGCAAACAGCAACAGAATATAGCTTTATGCTTTCATGTGCTTGATTGATATTTTTCATTCTGTCCTTAGGGTGCAAGTCCCAGCACTCTTAAGGAGTTTTTGTGAGTGCTAGAAGGTCAGTAATTTGAATTATGGCCTGAAGAAACACTGTCTGGTTCACTTGGCTTCAAAACCTTTTAATCTCCCCTGTTGTAATAAGCAACTTTAAAGTGTAAGTGATTTCTCCAGGGTGGAACTCAAGTTCGGGAAGCAAAGCCCTGTACAGATCAGAAATCATTTGTGTATTGAAATCTCAAAGTATGTTTTATCATTTGTATCTGTAATCTACATGTGCTTCTGGAGACCCTAGATTTATTCTTTCTTTTTTTTAAAATTTATTTATTTATTAATTATTTATTATGTATACAGTGTTCTGTCTGCATGTGTGCTTGCCCACCAGAAGAGGGCACCAGATCTCACAGATGGTTGTGAGCCACCATGTGGTTGCTGGGAATTGAACTCAGGACCTCTGGAAGAGCTGCCAGTGTTCTCAAGTGCTGAGCCATCTCTCCAGCCGATTCATTCCTTCTTAAGTTAGAATCCTGCCTTTCTTCTGAAGTTTCAGATACTTGAGCTGTACATACTTCCTTCTCCCTTTCCTGCCAGGCCTGGAGAATCCTCTCGTACTGCAGCCATCGGCATTGTGCCTCTTGGAAGCTGTGGCTAGTGCTTCAGGATTGGCAAAAGTGAAACCAAATTGCTTTTAATACCCTATTATTGTGGGTCTGGTAGCTGTGGATTCTTTGCATACTCAGGGATATCAGACTTAGGCAGGGAAGGAAAGAACATGTTTCTAATAAAACAAACACAGTATATTCCATATTGTTTCTGGATAGAAGTGGTCTACAATGCTTTATTCGTATCCATCTACATTAAATAGGGGCAGTGAGCGTCTAGTAAGCACCGTTTGTTAGCTGTCATATTGACCACCTGCTATGTGCCTAGTAGATGCTTCAGTGATTGTATCATCCAATCCTTGTCTTGACTTTGTAAGGTTGGAATTATTATCCCTGTTTTATAGAAAAAATAAATTGGAGCCTAAAGATTTTAACACGTCCGGGGCCTGTCATTTGAAAATGACAGAGGCAGGGTGCTCTAAGTGCAGGCTCATTTGACTCTGAAGCGTATGACCTATTGGCGTATTGGTGCACTTGTCAGTTTATATAATAGTACTGCATACTGTTTGCTACTCCAGCCTGCGTGTGCTTACACTCACCAGCTTTCTCCACATGTCTGCTTAAACAGCAGACTCCTTAAAGTACTGGACAAGTGCTCATGTCTTAAGTTCTTTGTTACACTGAAAATATGCAGGGACGGGATGGTTTATGTTTCCTTGATGTAGATACACCAAGTACAGACTCACTCAGAAAATTTTTGACTGCTTTAACTTCAGATTTTCTTTTAGGACCAATGTAAAACTGAAAGAATTTCTCCCATAACTTCTTTGGATTTTTTTCAAAACAATTTGTTCTGTCCTAGGTAGGCACAAAAGATTATAGTGAAAAAAACTGGGTATTACTATTACACTGCTTACTCACCCCAAAGTAAAGCTGCGATGCGTACCACCAAAGCATAAGTAGTTTTTATGTTCTTTACTGTGAAATGGGGATAATAATAGTGTCTGTGTCACGGGATCGGGGACAACTAAATAAAATGTGCACATATCAGCTCTGGGAGCTTTTCTTGGTTCTGCTCTAGGAACTCCACAAGTTTCAGTTTCTCTGCTTGTCAGAATAGTTTGAATCTGATCACGTCCCTTCCTTTCTGATAACCCCCAGCCCAGGAGACTGCTGCCACTTCTCTTCTGGCCTGCTGGAGTCGCTTCTACTTTGCCTCTCACTTCATGGCAACGGGAATGACCTTTTTAAATAGCTATCACACCTTGTTTCTGTGCTTAAAATCTTCCCATGGCTTAATTGTTCTTAATATGAAATCCAGATACTTTAGTCTGGCTTTCATGTTGATCAACTTCTGCTTATAACCCTCTTTACTGTAGGCTTTCTGCACTGCTTTCCTCTCTGTCTTCAGCACAGCGGGTGGTTCTGGCCATGGGTCCTTTATTCCATGCTGTTCTCTGAGTTGCACTGCTGCTTACTCTGTGGTCTCTCAGCCTTACTGGCTAAACCTGGCCTTCCAGGCTTGGAGCACATCCTTTTAGTCCACTTAGAAGGTGTAGCTAACGGTGGTCGCCACTCTGTCTGCTGGTTTTCATAGGAAGTCCTCGTTTGTCTGTGTCTGCTGTTACTGCCTACTGTAGCTTCCATCCGCAGACAGATACGTTTAAAAAATAGATTCAGTTTTGAGAAGTTTTAGATTTACAGAAAATTTGTAGAAGTTGTATATTTTACACCTCTTTCCCTGTTAATATTTTTATTTGTATGATGCATTGTTTTAACTTACAGTAATAATGCATTATTAATATTAACCTAAGACCATAGTTTATTTGGTTTTCCTTGGGTTTTCCTTCCTGTCCTTTGTTCCAGGATCCCCCCAGGATGCCACATTCTGTTTGCCTGTCTCCTTAGACACTTCTCACTGTGAAGATTTCTCAGATTTTCCTAGATTTTTTTTTTTTTTAAATAACCTTGACAGGCCAGGTGTTTTAGTTAGCCTCACTCCTAGACTTTGCTTGATGTTCTTCTCCTTATTAGGTAATAAGGTTATGAATGTTATGGAGGAAGATGACAGAGAAGTATTGCTGCTGGCATGGCGTGAACTGTCAGGACTTTCCGTTGTCTGGTCCTCCATCACGTCTCCATGGTTGTGTGCCTTATCAACGCCAGTGTGTCCTATAGAGGATCCAAAGCTTGCCTTTGTCTTCAGAGCCATTGTTTCCACTCCCCATGCCACTGAGTGTCTGTCTGAGTACGACTAGCACATGGGTCAGACCTCCTTCTGGTTTCTGCTGAAATGTCACCTTACAGAGAGCTCTTCACTCTAACCGTCCTTCTTTCTTTACCCTGGCTTACTGTCTTTTCCATTTGTTTCTACGTGTCATGTATGTTTTTATTTCTCTCTCTGCACTAGAATGTATACTCCATGCAAGTGAGTTTTGTTCATTCTTGTTTCCTCAGCGTCTAGAACCATGCCTGGCACATAGTAGATGCTCAATAAGTATTTACAGGTGAACACACCTCCAGATTACTTGCTCATGTGATGGTGTGGATTCATTCCCCGAATGGTGTACTGGGATGTTCCCAGAGCCAGCCACATCCTGCACAATACTGAACAGTGCCTCTTAAATTACTTGCTGGAGATTGGTATAGTTTTGATGTTTGCCGGTAAAGGAAAGTGTTCATATAAGTTCAATTAACTGTATATTTCTCTCTGTTGAATTGTTTTTCCTATTGCAAAACTAGTTTTAGATTATATGAGTTTAAATACACTGATAGTATATAGTAGGTACATGAAAATAACTTATCTTTCCTCCTTTAGGTTATTATAGTGACCACATCACCAAGTTCAACCTTCGTGCCCAACATTCTCTCCAAATCCCATAACTATGCAGCAGTCACTAAGCTTGTACCAACATCAGTCATTGCGTCCACAACTCAGAAGCCACCTGTTGTTATAACTGCATCACAGTCCTCTCTGGTCACCAGTAGCAGCAGTGGCAACAGCAGTTCCACGCCATCACCTGTTTCTAGTACAGTTGCAGTGACAGCTGTGGTGTCTTCTACACCGTCTGTGGTCATGTCAACAGTAGCACAAGGTGAGTGGAGAGCCACTGTTCAGTTCTGTCCCTGTGGTGGGGGACTTTTGAAGACAACAGGGAGGGAGGGGAGGACGGAGGAGGGGAGAGAGAGAGAAAGAGAGAGTGTATTAAGTCAGCGAAGACTTCCCTGCTCACCCTCCCTTAGCCTGAGAATGAAGTGTTTGCAGTTTTCTCTTCTCTGTACCTCCTGCACCTTGTTCTGTCCTTTCTAAGTTCTTCCATTTATAAACATGGAAGCAAATAGACACATACTTGGGCTTTTCCTTAGGGGAAGGTTCACAGCGTATTGTATATGCTGTTGTGCATGTGTGATTTGGTATTTGAAAGTCTGGTGCTGGTATCATAGAGAAAGGTGTGAATTGGTATGTTTTCTGTGTGTTTGAAAACAGTTTATTGTTAGAGGATTGCTCCTTATTTGGTTCTTCTGGATTTTTGCTCAAGATCCCAAGCTGTAAATAACTTTTTGGTCATCTCAGGGATGTTCTTTTGCTCTCCAAAGACCAAAGAATGGGCCGTTGCAAATTAGTTCGGTTGGTTGCATTTTTTATTCTGTTGCTACCTTCTCTTACGTGGTAAGAAGTCTTTTTCTTTCATTTTGTGGTTTCCCTCATGTTTTCTATAGATTTCATGAATTCCTTTTTTTTTTTAAAAGATTTATTTATTATGTTTACAACATTCTGCCTCGGTGTATGCCCGCACACCAGAGAAGGGCTCCAGACCACATGGTGGTTGTGAGCCACCATGTGGTTGCTGGGAATTGAACTCAGGACCTCTGGAAGAGCAGCCAGTGCTCGCTCTTAACCTCTGAGCCATCTCTCCAGCCCTCATGAATTCCTTTTACAATAGTGTGACAGTCTTCTGCTGACCTTAGATCTCCTATCTCGAGCCTGTTTCAGCTTATGCAGTACGTTGCTTCCAATTATGTTGTACCTGCTGGTATTGTTTCTTTCATTATATTTAGACCAGCTCTGAAGAAATCTCTGTTCTCCTCTCTTATTCCATAGGGTTCTGTCCTTGTCAGATTCCCTGTCCTCCCAATTTTATGACTGTCCACATTTAACATCTGAACAATGTTTGTTTTTAAAGTCTTTAAAACTTGAAACCAGTTGATTCAGGAATTCTAGAGAACAGTAGAAAAACAAAAAACAGTCTACCAGTTGCCTGCAGTAGTATTGCAGTACACTTCCTGTTTAACAGTCTGGCCATGTTGTTAATGTCTCTGTAATAGACAGTTCCTACTCCATTTGATAGCATTTTCTTACAGTTTTGCATCATTGACATATTTCTAGTTTCTAGAATCACTTTAGTTATTTTCATCGTTGTTTAATTCTGTTTCTGTTGAGCCATTTTTTACTCACTTTTCATTTAGATTATTTCCTGGTTTTAATATTCTAGATTAGTGTCTTTGTGAATTTTACTGGGCTCACCAGCACTGGAGCAAGAGTCTTCAGTGGGAATAGGGGAGCTTCTGGGAGGGTTCTCAGTGTACATTTTATCTTCTTGAACATTGTCTTAGATTATCTCACTAATGCCTGGTCAATAGTAAGTCCTTGTTATCTTTGTTGATAGAACAATGTAAAATAAAACAACATTATGGGGGAATAATTTCTTTCCTTTTTAAAAAGCATTATTTATGTCATTTGTGAATGTGTTTTTGTATATATTTGTGTCAGTATGCACATGCATGCCATACATGTGGAAGTCAGGAGACTTTTGGGAGTTGGTTCTCTTCTTCTACCGTGTGGGTCATAGGGATCCAGCGCAAGTTGTTAGGCGTGACAGTCTCCTTTATCTGTGGACCCATCTCACACAAGAATAATTCCTAAGATTTAAAACAAATGGAACTGTGTAACCAGTATGCTGTCCCATTCCTGCTTCCTTCCTTGGTTATTTTCTTAAACACACAAAATTCGAGCAGTACTCCTACTTTCACGTGTTCCCTTCCTTCACTTACACTTGATGTGTGTGCGTAGGTGTGCGTGTGTTACAGTGTGGCAGGAGGAAGACAACTTTGTGGAGTTGCTGCTCTTCTTCCGCTTCTATGTGGGCTTTGGGGATCAGATCAGAGCACCAAGCTTACACAGCAAATGCTTCACCCACTGAGCCGTCTCTTTGGCCCAACTTTACAATTTCTTACATAAAAACAGTTTTGGGGTGTCATTCTTTCCCTAAAGTTCCTGTTGCAGCTTTCAACTATTTTATATTGTATTTGGTATAATGAAGTATTTCAGGCTGGGTAACTTTATAATGGAAAATGGTTTATTTTGGCTTATGGTTTGAAAATCTAAACTCAGGAACTTGCATCTAGTGATGTACTTTCAGAGCTTCAGGAGAGTATTCAGCGGTCACATGGCAAGAGGAAAGGAGTGCATGTGTGTGCCTTCTCTGAGTGCTTTTTCTCTTAAAAAGCCACTGATCCCCAGTCACGGTAGTCCAGACTACCGTGTTTGGTTTTATGGTGTTCTAAACTGTAGTCATTAAGTCAGTTGACTTTTCCAGCTTTTTAAGACTTTACATTGGGGTTGAATTTTAATACGTGGACTCTGGTATATACTTAAACCATAACACATATTTAACCAAAATTATTAATGTAGCTTCATTCATAATTCTTCCAAAGGTAGACTAACATGTTTGATTTAGTAGTATTCCCTTCATTCTTTTGTGCATCCAAATGTATAATAAATTACTTATTCTGAGTCTGACTGGATTAATGTCTAAATTTATTTGCAAAATGTGAAGAGTGATTGACTGAATGACTGCACAGAAGTAAGCCCCGACTGACTGATTGGTGTTCTAAGAAGCTTTACTATTTCAGAAGTCTTCAGTTAAGTTGGGTGAATCATTGGGCCAGTAAGGAATTTTTTTTCCCCTTGGGTAACTCTGCTGTTGGTTAGATGCATACATTGTAGGCACCATAGCCATGAAAATACCAAGGGAAAACAAAAAAATCCTAGAAGAGAGAGAATACCTTACCTAGATGTTCTCCAGGAAGATTCCTCTCATAGCATGGTGGCTATAACTAGTTTTACCTTATTGCTGGAAAAGTAATGGAGTACCATGGCAAGCTTAGGTCAGTTGAGAATTATCCTCTAGAGCTGACTTAGGGACAGGCTTCCCTGGAAGTGTATGCCAATGCCCAGGACTGTGGGTTCTCAGGGGGAAAGATGCTGCTTTGTTAGAAAGGAAAGAAAGAGAATAGCAGCCGGCAGTGATACTAGAATTAGACTACAATGAAAATAAGTAAGGTGGTTACAGAAAAATTAGAAGCTTGTCAATGAAGCAAGACTATAATATAACCAAGAGTGGGCACTGTAGTTAGTCTACTTAGTAAATGTTTTTTTTTTTTTAATAATAGTTGACTTTACATTTGTTCCTTCGTGTTCCCAAGACATTAGTTGGCTGATGGTTTTTTGTTTTTGTTTTTTTATCAGATAGTTTTTTATTGAAATATTTTCTCTTGTTGCTTCTTAACTAGCTGGGCATTCCACTGTTGATGTCATGAGGGTGGCGGCCATCCACATTGCAGCCCACAGACTGTGCAGTACCCAGGATCTCGTTAATGGTTCCAGAAAGATCTCTGACAGTGTGGGCGATCTTGTGGAACATGATATTCCCACTGTGTTTAATGTTCTTCTGCGTCTCTCTGTCTCTTGGAGGCTTCTTGATCAGGGCAGAGGCAGAGGGCACCACCTCAACCTGGGCCTCTGTGTTCTGGAGGTCAGTTTCAGTGTAATCCTCAGACCTTTCTAGTCACCAGTAGCCTTGGCAATGTCATCACCAACTTTTTTTGGAGACAGACCCAGAGGGACAATTTTGGGGCCCAGGTGGATGGCACTGACCTCACCTCCAGTGCACATCAGGTGCATGACTTTGATCTTGTCAGGGGTCATACTTGGGCAGCATGGTGGAGGCGGCTGGTGTCGGGTGAACCCAATTTGGAATGACTGAAGAAAGTTGTACCGTGGCTTCCTCTGAGCCGAAATCCGAAAATCCCAAAAGCCCTAAATCTTCTTTACTTTTCTGTAGGTGTATCCACATCAGCAATCAAAATGGCATCGACAAGACTTCCTTCCCCCAAAAGCTTAGTGAGTGCCCCTACCCAGATTCTTGCACAGTTTCCTAAACAGCATCAGCAGTCTCCTAAGCAGCAGCTGCAGCAAGTGCAGCAGCAGACACAGCAGCCCGTGGCCCAGCCTTCCTCAGTGTCTCAGCAGCAGCAGCCACAGCAGTCACCGTTGCCACCTGGCATCAAGCCTACCATTCAGATCAAACAGGAGTCAGGTAACTGGAAGAATGCACGAGGGCTGCTGTTTTATTACCAGATGTTTAGAGGGTTTTGTGGTCCTTTTGGTATTTGTTTCTATTGGATTCTACTATGGATTGGAAATATTCTCTGTGGTATTTCAGTTGGCGTTAAGCAGCTGTGAGGAGGATAAGCTGAAGTCCTGCTTCTCCTGAAAAGAATGTCCTCTGGCTAAGAGCTGTGCAGAAGGGACCATGCTCTTTGTAACTGCAGAGCTGAGGGAGGGGAAAGAGAAACGGTCTTGTCTCAGATGTCACGGAACGTGATTTTAACTATTGGGTTTGGTTGGGTAGATGTTTCTTTATTTGCTATTTGCCGTAAAACCCCTTTCCAGAGTAAAACCCCTTTCCAGAGTGTTTTAGTCAGGGTTTCTGTTGCTGTGAAGAGACACCATGGCCATGGCAACTTTGATAAAAGAAAACGTTTCATGAGGTGACTTACAGTTCAGAAGTTCAGTAAACTATCATCACGGTGGAACATGGCAGCATACAGGCTCACGTGGCGGAGAAGCCGAGAGTTTTACACCTTGATATGCAGGCTACAGAAAGTGGTTTTTTTCCTCTCTGGACGTGGCTTGAGTGTTTATGAGACTTCAAAGCCCACAGTGACACACTTCCTCCAGGAAGGCCACACCTAATAGTGCCACTCCCTTTGGGGGCCATTTTCTTTCAAACCACCACACAGAACATTCTTTTTTATTGCATTTTACTTATATTTGGTGTGTATGTGTGTGTATGTGCACATGTTCTGAGTAAGAACATGTGTTTGTGCCTACATGTGTGCCAGTGGTGTGCATGTGGAAGTCAGAGTATCCCTTGCATGAACAGGTTCTCTTTTTCCACCATGTGGGTCTTTGGGATGGAACTTAGATGATCAGGCTTGATGTCAGTTCTCTGACCCATGGGGCTGCCCTGTGGTCCCCAGAGCCTTTCAGTGGTGGTTGCTTTGTGACTCCATTAGTCCATTGTGTGGACTGAAGAGCTCCTCACGCCATCCCACTAGACGTGGCGCTCCAGAGTGACTTAGTTCTTTAGAGGGTGGCTTCCCAGCCTGCCACTTTCTGAGAGGGCCAGAGTTCTTAAGACCCTCTTTGGAAATGTGTTTATGTGGTTGGCTTTCTCTTTCATGGTCAGTTGATTTGCATAGGACTGAGTAGAATTGACTTTTGATTTTGTGAATTTTTTTGTGTGTGGTTATTTCTTGGAGCCTCTTTCTGCATGGACATTATACAGGATTATTGTTCATTAGTAAGAAATATTAGAAATAATTTTCCTTGGATGACCTTACTGCTTATGGTTCATTATATTCAGAACTGTTTCCATAATACTTACTGAATTCAACATGTATTAGAAACTTTACAAGTTTGTTTAATCCTTACAATAATAGCCTTATGAGGTATATACTAATTGATTTTTATTTTGTAGATTAAATAGTCACGAGTTGTTACTTACCTAATTATGCCCAGATACTGTAATTTTAATTTCTTTCTTAGCTAGTAGAAGTTTAGAATTACTTAAAGCTACTAAGTACGTAGACCTGTTTTGTAATTTCTCAGTTTGTTACCGCCTGCATTGGTTGCTTCCTTGATGCTGTGACAGAGGCCATTTAGGAAAGGAAGGGCTTACTTACTTGAAGTGAGACCGTGGTGGGGAAGTGGTGGTGGTCGGAGCTTGAGGCAGCCGGTCACATTGCGTCCTCAGAGAAGCAGCAGAGTGGGCGGTGCTGCTGGTTGGTTCTTGTCTCCTTTTTATTCAGTCCAGGATGAGCCAAGGACGTGTAGGTCGTCCTTCTTAACCTAATCCAGAAAGTTCCTCCAGGCAAGCCCAGAGGTTTGCTCCCATGGTGATTCTAAATTCTGTCAAATTGACAGTCAAGATAAATTATCACACTACACTAGAAATAATGCAGTTCTTAATTTTCTGTGTTGAGAATATTTTTTTCTGTATTTTCTTTAAAAGATTGGCAATTGAGAAATGGTACTAAATTTTCCTTCTTTAGTTACCACTGATTTAGAAGTGTAGCTAGATCTCATGCATTTTAATGAATACTTTATGTTTGGAAAGCCAGTGTAAACATCATAACATTGTAAATATAAAAATTAAAAAAATTAAAAAGTCCCAGTATAGCTTCTTTAACATTTTTATTGTTTTTATTGCATATCGCCTTTGAATTCTTTTTCGCATGCATGTTTTATATAGGTGCAGTACTGGTGTGGCCTCTTTTGGCATTCTGCATTTGATAAAGTGAGTTATTAAAATACTTTTTTTTAGAGCCGGACAGTAGTGGCGCACACCTTAATTCCAGCACTCAGAAGGCAGAGACAGGTGGATCTCTGTGAGTTGAGACCAGCCTGGTCTACAAGAGCTAGTTCCAGGACAGACCCCAAAGCTAAAGAGAAACCCTGTCTTGAAAAAAGCCAAACAAACAAAATACTTTTTTTTCAGAAGGCTGTTTTAGGACTTCAGGATATAGCTTAGTGAAGAGCACTTGTCTAGCATGTGTGAATCCCTGGGTTCAACAGTTCTAACAACAAAAACAAAAGCATGAAAAGATTTTTAAGCTGGGCATAGTGGCACACATCTGTCTGTAATCCCAGCACCCAGGAGGCAAAGGCAGTAAGATCTGTAGTTCCAGGCCCGGCTGGACTAGTCAGTGAGTTTCAGGCCATCCATGGCTATATAATAAGATCCTATTTCAATATAAAACAAGTGAGAGATCAGTCAGCCGTTTAACAAATCAAACAAAAACTGTGCTTAGCCTGTTAACTGTTCATCAGCTTATCACGTCAGTTCCGTGTCACGAACCGTCTTTGTTGCTGCTGGAAGGGCGTGTGGACTGCTCGTGATGCCTATGCTAGTCCTTTCTTCTCAAGTGCTTGGATGAAACACATTATTTGCTTTCGCTAACTCGTTTGAAAACTCATATAAAAGTTCAGGTTTAGTTTTCTTTAAGAAATCTGTTAAAATAATATAGCTGCATTCTTGCATTGGGAGGATTTAGGAAAGAGAAATTTGAGCGACGAAAGCTTAGAGTTTCATCAGTGTTAAAGAAGCATCTCTAGAGTGAGACTCAGTAGACGTGTGTAGCTGTTGCCCTATTGGGCTAAGTGGCATTCTTTTACAATTATCTGTACTGAGATTTATCTTTTTTCTTTCAAAGGTGTTAAAATCATCACACAGCAGGTTCAACCAAGTAAAATCTTACCCAAACCAGTGACTGCAACTCTACCCACCAGCAGCAACTCCCCTATTATGGTGGTTAGCAGTAACGGTGCAATCATGACAACCAAGCTGGTCACTACTCCTACTGGTAAGTCTCACAGCATCAGGCCATCCGTTCATGTCAGCAAACAAGCCCCAGGTCAGCGTTATGACTTGCACATCGAGAAAGGGATGAGATAGTTCTACAAAGAAGTCCTTTTTATTTTGCTTTGAGACAGGGTCTCTAGCTTAGAACTCTGTGTGTAGCTGAGGATGACCTTGAACTCATTCTTGATCCTCCAATCCCCACCTCCTGGGTGCTGGGGGTCAGACCAGGGGCCTGGTGCACGCGAAGCATTCACTCTCCCAGTTTTCAGGTCTGTCTGACTCTGAACTCTGTCCTGGCCCTGAAGTTAGTTAGCCCTCTTTGATTTTTTTCCCTCATAGTCCTCTGTTATTTCTCTTCATTGCGGTGAGTTATTCCAGTTTCTACTCGTGTAGTTGTTGGTTGAGTGGCATCCACATAGACAGCAAGCTTCATGGGATAAGGGACAAATCTTATTCCCCACATGTAGGTCCTCAGCCAGCACTTGTTGAGTAGCTGAAAACGTGCCCACCATCAAGGATGTCACTCACAAGAGTCTGTGCACATCACAGAGTAGGGGGGCCGCCTAGACTGGAGCATGCCGTTGTTCCCGTGCTTGAGGGGGAACAGGGAAGCACATTTTCAATAACTACCCTTTGTGAACCTTATACATGTTAAATGATATCAAGTCAGGGGCTAAGGCGATAACTCAGTATGTAAAAGCACTTGTTAAGGCGCAAGTGTAAGGACCTGAGTTCAAATACCCAGACCTACATAAAAGCCAGACCCATACATAGCAAAACCGGGTCCTGTTTCTGTGTTTATAGTACAACATTGTTTCCTTCTCTCTCTCTCTCTCTCTCTCTCTCTCTCTCTCTCTCTCTCTCTCTCTCTCTCTTTAATTGTTTTGAACAGAAGCTGGAGTTGTTTTGTTTGCTTGTTGTTGTTGTTCTTATAATTCAAAACATTCAAACTTTATAGCCCTGTACCATGTTTATTTTGCACTAGACTTTTTTTTTTCCCTTGGTTCGAATGTATTCTGTGATCAGACTAATTCTTCTTACTGTTCCTCTTGTGGTTGTAGTGGTTCTAAGTTTTTACAGCATGTGACTTCCTACCTTAAAAGTATTGTTTTCAAGGTGGGATATTTTGGAAATAACTGTTACAGTGTTTTCCGAATCTCACTTCAGGTTAAGCAAATGCCATCTTCATCTTTCTCCTTTTCCTCTTCACTTTCCCTGAGGCTGATCCTTCTTGTAGGAGTAGTTGTTCAGAGTTCCTGCGTTTATATGAAAGGGCACCATGCTCATGTGATGAGTTTTCAATCCTCTGGAAGTGAGAAAAGTAGAAATAGTAGGAGAGGTGTAAAATCTTTGGAGAGAGATGTAAAGACAGATTTTCTGACTGGCTAGTTAAAGTGGAGGAAATGCTCAAATAGAGGTGATTTTAGTCTGCAAACTGTTCCTGACAGTTCTTGGCAGTTTCAGCTGTATTTCTAGTAGAATGATGGGTTGGTCCTTGAAAAGATGAAAATCTCTTTAGAGAATAGCAGGGTATAAGATATTGCCTTAATTGGCCGAATGGTGTCACTGAGTTTAGCTCTGGGACAGCATCAGACAGACTCAGGGACCGTAGATATCTGTAACAGAGACACCCATAGGGCTTTGACAGGAAGGCGGTTACATTTAAGCGTTGAGGTAAAAACTAGTGGAAGAATGATAGCAGGGGAAGGGAAGGGAATGCTCTGCCTTTCCTTGGGCTGGTAATTTGATGCAACACGTCACAGTTTTATGTGTAGAACTAATTAGAATAGACTTGGCATTGGTTCTTGCTGTACACATTGAAAACTGGCTATAAAATTGTAAATGGACATCTTGACGCCTTGCGGTTCCATTTTCAAGTTAAAGTGACACATGTGACATTGAACTATGGTGAAATTTACAGTTACAGTTCTTTTTATTAGTTGAAAAGTTTGATCAGTTTTTCTTTTCACTACTTCCTATAGGTACTCAGGCAACCTACACTCGGCCAACAGTGAGCCCATCCTTAGGTCGAGTAGCCACAACCCCTGGAGCTGCAACTTACGTGAAAACTACCAGTGGGAGCATCATTACTGTAGTACCCAAATCATTAGCTACCTTGGGAGGCAAGATAATTAGCAGCAATATTGTTTCTGGTAGGTATGTCTAGAGTGTGTTAAAGATGATTAGCAGCAATATTGTTTCTGGTAGGTATGTCTAGAGTGTGTTAAAAGCACACTCTAAAATGGTGATTTCATTTAGAAGAAAAGCCATGTTTGGGGGCTGGAGAGATGGCTCAGAGGTTAAGAGCACAGGCTGTTCTTCCAGAGGTTCTGAGTTCAATTCCCAGCAACCACATGGTGGCTCACAACCATCTGTAATGAGATCTAATGCCCTCTTCTGGCACTCAGGCATACATATAGGCAGAGCACTGTATACATAATAAATAAATAAATCTTTAAAATGGCCATGTTTCTCTACAGCAGGACTTTATTAACACCAGATTTTGCTTCAAAATTTGACACTTTTCAGACCGTATATGTAGTGATTAAATATAGCTGTTGGTAAGTCTCAAGTTGGAAGAGCATTTAGTTGTAAGTCACAGTGCAAAGCTATGGTTTGTGTTTGCATAGTGATTTTTCACTTAAAAAATAGTCTCACATTTGTCACCCCCTTTAGACTCTGTATAACTTGAGGTGTTGTGGCAGCTTTATCAGAGGAGACCTGAGGATTTAGAGGTAACATAGTGTCCAGTGCCTGCAGAGAGGACAGTGGAAACGCTTGTATGTGCATCCAAATGTCTCAGTCATTAATGCCACTTTAGCTTAGTGAACATCTTTGTTTCTGCACCATTTGTACCATTTGCTTTTTAGAAATATTTTACTGAGATAGTAGAACTGCCTCTGCCTATTTTTTGGTATGCTATAACAGTACCTGGTTTTTATTGGCACATTAATCTTTATAGTATATGGGTTACAGATTCTGAAGTAGAATGTTAATGTGGCATTTGTTTTCATTGATTATTATTTTTAATTAAAATTATGTAAATGATGTGATTAAACAAGCCTTATGGATTTTGGCTGTCTACTATTTTTGTAGACAAGTCATGTTTTTGTCTGCCCCAGGTGAGTTGTTCTAACTTTTAAAATGAGAGGAATAAAGTTCCTGGCGGTAATTTGATGTCGCTGATAACTCGGAGAATGGAAGAAAGCAGAACAGAGCATGGTGCTGGCACAGAGCTCTCTATTCAGAGCTGTTAATTTTGGCTCCACTCTGGAGTGTGAGTGAGAAAACCCAGTGCTTGCTAACCCGAGGAGGACAGGATCATTGTGCTGTAGCTTCTAAGTGGATATATAAGTAAAACAGTTAATACTCTAATGTATCACTTGATAGTGCCTTTCAACAGTGTAAAGCTCTCGCTCAAACACATTTCAGAGAGTTGACTTCTGTGGAAGGTAGCTTTTTATGACCCAGAGCATCTTTCTTACTTGTGTCTGAGTTCATAGTACTGTATAGCTTGCGGGTGTGTCTAGATTCAGGAGGTCTCTTCTGGGACTTTATTTATGGCATAGCTGCTCTCTACTAGATTAGATTGTACACACACATCCTAGAAGCAGAGGTTTGATCTGATACCTATCTATCTGCGTGCACACACACACACACACACACACACACACACACACACACACACCACCTTTGTGTTAAAGAGGAAACTGTTCAAGGTTAGTTGCTATTTGAAGTGAGTGGGTGGTTCTGCATGAGAGAATTATTACAATGTTCCAGCATTGTAGGATATATTCACTTCGAGTTAAAACAGTCTAACTTGGTGGCAAGTACTTTTACCTAGTGAGCCATTTTTCTGGCTCCCATTTCACAATCTTTATTTTAAAAAAATTAGTGCTTTTTTTACTTTATATTCTTGCTGTCCTATGACAGTGAGATTATCCTATAGTAATTAAAAAAAATCTCAGCATCAGCTGGTAGCGTGACTGAACAAATTTAAAAGTAATTTCTGCCCTCATCTATGAGCAGGTGGTGGGTTCTGATTCCTGTGTCCTCCATACAAAAGAATCATTTTTGATAAAATATTCTCAGACACTGAGCTGTAAGACTTTGAAACAAAAACAAAAAAATCTTCCTCTAATTGTGGGAGAATTTAGAAAGGTACAAGCAAAATTAAGAATCTATAATGTTTTGTGTAATTTAAAATTCAATTTTTAATTAACAACTTAGATATTTTCCCATATCAGCAAATGTATTTTGATTACCCCATGGTTATGTAATATTCTCTTGTGTGCCATAATTTAATCATATTCTTACTATTCAGTGATTTAATTGTTTACAGATGTGGAATTTTTGGCTTTTAGATGTTTTTCTTGTTTGGTTATTATAAATAATTCTGTGGTGGACATACATATTATTTGTGAAGCTCTTGCTTCCTTTGTATAACACCTTAGAAGGCAGGTTAAATTTTCCATGGTACCTTTTAGAAAAGTTGTATTTTCATTTTTATTGGAAGAAACAAATGGAAATCATGTTATTTATATGCATATGCATCACAAAACTTTTAGATTATATATATGTACATATATATTGTGAGTGTTGTTGAATTTTGATTGTAGAAAAATGCTCCTTTTATGCATAAGTTTGGCTCCTTCTGGGTTGAATTAATTGTCTTAACTCTCAGGGCATTTTGCAGGCCTAGGGCAAGACTTGGCCATGGCTCTTTATCTTCCCAGTGTCTAGCAAGGAACTGTTGCTTGCGTGTTTTTTCTGCTTATTTGTTGAATTAGTTTTGGGGAAAGCTGCATAAAATATTACACAGAAACCAAGGTAGAGTGGTTTAAAAATCTGTGGAGCTGGACTATGATGGCGCAGTCCTTTAATCCCAGCGCTCAGGAGACAGTGAGTTTGAGGCCAACCTGGTCTACAAAGCAAGTTCCAGGACAGCCAGGGCTGTTATGCAGAGAAAACCTGTCTCGAAAAACCAAATCAAACAAACAAAACGAGTCTGTGGATAGTAGGATCTAAGCCAATAAATTTAAGTCAGCATTCCATAATATTCACACTCCACTCCCCACCCCCAGCCCTGGCTTCCAGCAGAGCACACCTCTCAATGCCCCTATCCTCACCCCTTTCAGCCTCAGATTTTGAACCAGGCTTTTCCCAAGTTACTCAGGCTGACCTAGAACATGTGATTCTTTGGCTTTAGTCTCCAGAGTAGTGTAGGCTCATACCACCAAACCTGGCTGTAATAGTTTTGATTTGTTTCATAGTTTGTTGTTACTGTTGGAGACAGGATCTCACTGTGTATTCCAGGCTAGCCTCACACCAGCTATATGGCCTAACCTGCAACTATATAGCCGGCAGTTCTTTTGCCTCTCCAGTTTAAGCATCTCACACCCCCCCCCCCAAAGTAAAGAATTTTTGGAATTCATCATCATTATTGGAGAACCCTTTGTGATCATAATGTAATTGTTATTTGATTCCATTGTTTTTACCCTTAAGTATAGTCTCTGTTGGTAGTTCTCTGAAGTGCCAGAATCTGTATGTCGTGCTATGGTATATAAACATGTACAGGATTCAGCATGTGCCAAAAAAAAAAAAAAATGGTAAATGGGTCGGGAGGTTGTGGGATACGCCTTTAATCCCAGCACTTTGGAGGCGAGGCAGGTTAATCTCTGTGAGTTTGAGGCCACCCTGGTCTGCAGAATGAGTTCCAGGACAGCCAGGGCTGTTACACAGAGAACCCCTATTTTAAAAAACAACAAAAAGATTTGAGACTGGAGAGATGGCTCAGAAGTTAAGTGCACTGGCTCTTAACCTCTTCCAGAGGACTTGGGTTTAATTCCCAGCATCCACATGGCTTTTCACACCTTTCTGTAACTCTAGTTCCAGGGAATCCATCACCCTCATATAGACATACATGTGGGCAAAACACCAGTACACATGAAAAAGATTTATGGCTTCATTTTTAATATCCACAGAAGGCAGTTGTGGTGGCACATACCTTTAATCCCAGAACTTGGGAGGCAGAGGCAGGCAACTCTCCACTTCAAGGCCAGCCTGATCTACAGAGTGAGAGTTCCAGGACAGCCAGGGCTATGCAGAGAAACCCCCGCCTCAAAAAACTAGGAGAAAAAAAAAGAATCCTAAATTGACTGCAGTGAAGCTCGGGTACCTGAACAGTTGCCGAGTGTGAATGAGCAAGGTCCTGGGGTTGATTCCTGGAACTGCAGAAGAAACAAATCTTAAAAACCAAACTAAAGGAAAACAAGGTGCTAGCCCGCTTGTGCGGGTTCTGTTGTATTATGAGAACTGCAGATCCTCTACTGCAAAAGCCCAGCCATGGCCTTCTTTTCTTTTTGGGTGTGTAACTTTGTTTGCATAGACTTCTCCGTAGGTCAGACATGTACACTGGAATTTCAGGCATTCAATACTGGTCATTCTAGAAAAGATTGATGTTCCAGACTAAAGCAGTGTTATACTTGTTTCCTCTTAGTCCTCTTCCTCCCATTTGGTATTATTGACACCCCCTCCTATCCCCCTTGTTAAACTGGTAGGCTTGATTTATGACTGTCTCCTAAGTTGCAAAACCTTTATAAGGACTCGGTAGATGTTTTAGTACATGTAAATAAAACCAGTTGTTAAGCAAGTTTTATCTTAAAACCAAAAGACCCTTATATTTTGGTGTTAATTTAAAAGCATAGTTTATGATTGTTTGAGATCATTTTTATAAACCCACATTTCCATTACCAAATATTTGATAATTTCCCAGTGTCTAAAAAGGCCTACACATCATATGTGACGGCTTAGAATTAATCAAGAGTTAAAGTTGCCTTAACGGAGCGATGAGCAGCTTGGTTCCTGTGACCTATAGTGGCTCCCGTATTAGCAGTGTAATTGAAGGAAGAAAACGATTTTTCCCATTTGCCCGGATGAGGTTTTGGGTATTGAATATTCCTACACAGCAGCAAGTATATTGTGAAGAATTATAACAGGATTGCCCCAGTGTAGCAGATTGATTGCTTCGTAATTCTTTAAACATTTTTTAGATTTATTTTATGTGTATGAGTGTTTTGTCTGCGTGCCAGTGTGTGTGTGTTCATTTGTTCACCATGTACGTGTCTGGTGCCCGTGGAGGTCATAAGAGGGTATTGGATCCCTTGGACCTGGGATGACCCATGGAGGTCATAAGAGGGTACTGGACCCCTTGGACCTGGGATGACCCATGGAGGTCATAAGAGGGTACTGGACCCCTTGGACCTGGAATTATGGATGGTAATGAGGCCCCGTGTGGGTGCTGGGAGCTGACTTCAGGTTCTTGGCAAGAACAGCATCTCCCAGGCCCCGTCTGAATAAATCTTAGAACTAGAACCCTATTATTCTTGGTGTAAAATTACTTCCTATAATATGTTCGTTTGAAATTCTAGTAAGGAATGTTAGTATTTTTCCAGTGGAAAATAATATAACTTTATGTAATATTTTTGCAAATAAGTTGTGTTTTTGTTGAGTGCCCATTCTGTATTTAAACATTCACTGCACAGGCCTGTAGAAAAGTAGAATCTGCCTGCTTCCTTAGGCACAGAAAATTTAAGGGGCAAAAGTAGAATTGGGCCTAATATGCTCAGTATGAGATTAGCACACTGAGGGAAAGAGGTAGATGGAGCAATCTTAAAATCTATCGGAACTTCGGAAGCTCCATGCAGGAGTGTGGACCTACTAGATCAGTGCTGGGAAGCCTCATAGTTTGTCGTCCGTTTGTGTTCCTGAACAGGAGGAACTAATATGGTTACGTAAGCTGCTATTTTTGTTGGTTGGTTTTGATATTGGGGAATGGAGGTGCCAAGGACAGAGGACAGCTTGCAGGAGTTGGTTCTCTCCTTCTGCCCTGTGGGCCTAAGGATTGAATTCAGTCATCAGGCGTGGTGAGCAAGTAGCTTTACCTGCTGTGCCACCCTGTCAGCCTGCATGTAAGGTTGTGACTTTGAAGAGGGAAGAGTGGGGGATTAGGAATACTCTTTAAAACCAAGTTAACCTGTTAGAGTCTTGGTATAAAGGCTTAATTTAGGATGCTGGGTTTGGTGTAGAATATCAAACCTGGGAGATGGAGAAGCGTGAAACAGAGGAGCAGTGTTGAGTGCGCTTGCGTGGCTGCCATGTTTAGAGCCGAGTTGCTGGTGAACCCTCGGCTACACACCGAGCCATCAGTGACACGAAAAGGTCATATTTTATTTTGGCAGGTGCAGGGACTCAAGGCAGAAATCCAAAGTCTGTACCTGGCCTTTAACTTGGACAGTTAGAATATAGAGCACAAATTTGATAGTAGATAGATTTGATAGGTGGGAGAGAAGCAGATTCTAGAGAGAAGGACACTGTATTTCTGTCAGTAGAGTTACATATACACTTAGAGATTAGATCTTTTATCTGTCTTACAGAAGATTAGGCTCATTATGCTGTTTGCAGACTACTATTATTTTGTTGTTTCTTTACCCTCTTGTGCCCCATCCCTGTCCCTCACTTCTTCCCTTCTGCTCCCACTAGTAGCCCCTTTCCACTTTGATGTCCCTTTTGCTCGCCCTTCTTCCTTTTTTTTAAAAATAGTTTTTCAAGACAGGGTTCCCTGTAGTATTGGAGCCTGTCCTGGAACTCACTCTTGTAGATCAGGCTGTCTTCAAACTTACAGAGATCCACCTGCCTCTGCCTCCGAGTGCTGGGTTTAAAGTGTGTACCACCACTGCCTGGCTCTCCTTCTTTTGCTGACACCTGTTGACCCTCACATTCCCTTATTTTCATGCGTAAAGGATCCAAATATGAGGGAGAGCGTGAGGTGCTTGTTTTCCTGAGGTTGAATTATCTCTCTTAGTATAATAAGAAAGTAGATCTTAATGACTGAAAACAATTTGCCCTGGAAGTCTACTTCCTCCTTTCAGTGTCTAGAGCTGTGCACACTTAGATGCTCAAACTGACTGTCACTTGATCTTTTTCTTGTTTTTGTTTTTTCTAATGTAGAGTCTCACTCTAGTGCAAGCTGGTTTAAAACTCACAATCCTCCTGCCCTCACCTCTCAGATGCTGGGATTATAGGCCTTGACTACTACACACAACAGTTTTATGTCTTTCCATAAATCCTTTCTACAATTTAGTGAGTTTTGACATATGCCTCTAATGTTCCTTTTTTGAAGAGTTTTTCCATCATGCTGACCACATAAATTTAGTATTAGATTTGAGGGGAGCACGTGTCATAAGATTTGTGCTTAATTTTAAACCAGTCAGGAAAGAGGGCTGATGGAGAAATGGACAGCGATAGTTGTAGACTTGGAATTTGGTGTAGGTCCTCAGATTTTCAGAAGAGGGTTGCTTTAAGACTCACTTCTTGCTGGGCTGTTGTGGTGCACGCCTTTAATCCCAGCACTTGGGAGGCAGAGACAGAGGTTTGAGGCCAGCTTGGTCTACATAGTGAATTCCAGCCCAGCTATGGCTACATAGTTAAACTGTCTTAGAAACCTTTAAAAAAAAAAAGTCAATTCTTAATATTTATTATTCTGGGGTGATTTAGAATTTACTATTCCAAGCCTTCATTTTGTCCTTAGGATCACACTCACATCACCTAACGATGACATTATGTAGTCATGTATTACTTGTATACATCATGAAAAGGAACAACCAAGTATCACTAGTCCTTAACTCAGGCCTCCTTTTCTTCCCACTCTCTAAGGAACGACTACCAAAATCACTACAATCCCAATGACTTCCAAGCCCAATGTGATTGTTGTTCAAAAGACCACAGGAAAAGGAACGACCATTCAAGGCCTCCCTGGCAAAAACGTTGTCACAACATTGCTAAATGCTGGAGTAAGTAAGACCTTGAACACACTCAGTAGTCCAATAAACATTTTTTAAAAAAATAATTTTATTTTATGTACATTGGTGTGTTGCCTACATGTATGTCTGTGTGAGGGTACTGGATCCCCTGGAACCAGAGTTACTGAGAGTTATGAGCTGCTATGTGGGTGCTGGGAATTGAACCTGGGTCCTATGGAAGAGCCGCCAGTGCTCTTAACCTCTGAGCCATTCCTCCATCACTCCACTAAATATTTTAAAGGCCATCCAACGTCAGAACCCCATAGTGGGTGGACCAGCTTGAGTCTCTAGTGCTGTGATAGAATCGCCTCTGTCTGTCTTCTGATGCCATCTTCACAGTAGTCTGAAAGCATGTTGTTCATAACTGCTCATAGCGAAGGTGGCTTGTGACCATGGCTTGCGTGCTCAGTTTCATGCTTAACTGCAGGAAGACTTGGAACAATTTTATTCCTGCTTATGGCTAGTAGATTGGTGTTTGGTTTATGCTGGACAAACAGAAATATTTGAGTTTAAGATAAAATTGATAGATGGGGATTTGTTGCGTTTTTCCCATTTTAAACTCTGAAGGCAGTTGTTAAGAGGTTGGACTTAGACACACTTAGGCTTTGTTGTCTCACTGTTCTTTGACTTTGGGTGGCTTATTAGCCACTGTAATCTTTTATTTCTTCATGTCTACAGTGGGGTGATGATGGATGTTTTGAAAGTGCTTAGAACAGTGTCTAACAACACATGGGAAGTTCTCAGTCATTGGCTTCTTACTGTTGTTGGTATTTAAGCACTCAGGCTCAGAAGCATCTGTACCTTTTCTGACCTCACTAGAAGTCGATCCTAAAAGCTTATGCACCACATCTTTTGTAATGTTGAAAATGGTCCGCATTAGGCCTTTTTGAATTTACATAGCAATTCAGTAGGAAAGCCAGAATTCTGTAGTATTTGAATTTATAAGACAAAAAAGGGTATAGCCGTGTGGTAGTGATGCACACCTGTAATCCCAGCACTTGGGAGGAAGAGGCAGGCAGATCTCTGTGAGATCCAGGACAGCCAGAGCTGTTACCCAGAGAAACCCTGTCTTGAAACTGCCTCCCTCCCGCAGGGTATTTTGTCTGCTATGGGAGATCTAAGAGTCATGTCTGAATTTTGTCTAGTAGATACTGAGTAATTTGGCAGGAAACGCCAGTAAGTAAGTGTAACGGTCTATGGGGCCTTTGTCATCAGCACACGGAGCACACAGCACATGCTCCTACTCCCACCTGCATCCATGCAGGCCCACGTACATCAGAGGAGCATTCCCACATGTCATCCTGCAAGCTGCACGTGGGTTCTGTGTGGGTCACCGTGCTTGGACAGGCTGCAGACTTGCAAACTAGTGGCCGTTGGAGGACAAATCACAGCTCTTTCTGGGAACACTGCTGCAGTCAGGATGTGAGCTGAAACAAGACACATTGTTTCCTTTAGATAATTGTAGCTGATAGTTAGGTTTATAATTCTTAGGCCCAGATGTAGATATGAATTCTGAATGGCTACTCTTTAGACAGCTCACCGGTTGCTTTCAGCTTACCACCTGCGAAGTTTGAAAGCTATACATCTATGATGATGAGAGCTAAAATTAAAAAACTGCTACTGTGAAAACTGCTAACGTTTATGAAATTTAATTTGAAAATTATAAAATAAAACTGTGCTGATATTAAAACTGTGACCAGAAACCAGTACTTCAGAAGAAAACAAAGGGCTGAGGGTGAGGATTAGTGGTAGAGCATTTAACCTAGCATCTCTGAAGCCCTGGGTTCAGTCTCTAGCAGCGCATGCGCACACACACACACACACACACACGCACGCACACACACAGAGACAGACAGAATAAAGCAGGTGAAAATTCAGAAGACGGTGAAAGGTTAATGGGCTTGAATCTGTAATAGACTAAAGTGGTATTCATACGTACTGGTAAGACATGAGAAGTGCCGTAAGTTTCTTCCCCCTTCCCTCCATGGAACCTGGGAAAGAATGTCAATATCGTTTGTCTTTTTATCTCTCCATAGTTGTTTCTACAGCATCCTGCTCTGTGCTCCTTTATAGCTCCCTGTGCCTGACTTGTTTATCTGTGGTATACTGCACCATTCTTTTGTTACATAAATAATTCACTTCAGGTTATTAAAAAGTAAGAATTAGTGTGAGAGATGACTTACAATTTCAACTCTCAGATATAACAGTTGTTAAGGTTTTAGTGTATGTTCTTCCAGAAATTTCTGTTTTAATATAGGTATTCTATGAGTAGGGCAGTATAAGTTCTTAGATGTTCTCAGATGTGGTGATTTTTTAAAACTTACCTAATTTCTTTTTTTTTTCCCCCTTCTGGCTAGAAAGTTGGTCAGATGACTTACAATATTTAACTAAGTCCAGGATTTTTTAATCACTTTTGTGTACTTTGTTGCATAATCTACAGTCCTTTTCCCATCCTGGCAAAATCTTCCTGTCCTTTTTCAGTAAAATAGCAGTTGTTTGTTTGTTTTAATAATTTAAATGCATATAAATCTCCTAAATAATGATTGGCTTCAATCTAGGGAGAAAAAACTCTGCAGACAGTGCCAGCTGGAGCAAAACCAGCTATCATTACTGCTACAAGACCCATCACCAAGATGATTGTAACACAGCCCAAAGGAATAGGTTCCACAGTCCAGCCAGCAGCTAAAATCATCCCCACAAAAATTGTCTATGGACAACAAGGAAAAACGCAGGTATGTTGTAAGATGTGGTAACTTTTCTTGCCTTTTGAATATTTAAAATTCTCAGGTAGAAATTTTCTTTTCTTTTCTCCAGAAAATCAGAGTTTTATTCTGTGTACTCACATTGGGAACTCCAGCTCTAGAGGATTCAAAACCCTCTTCTGGTTTTTGAACCAGAGGGCATCCATATACATATACAGACACACAAAAAAATAAAAAGAACCATATCTGTTGCAGTTTGGCATGTCCCATTTAAAATATTGTGCATAGCTTAGCTTCTTGTTCATCTGTGGAGTGAAATAGTCTTTGGTAAGCAATACCGGACCCAAAACCTAATAATAAATATGCATGATGATAATTTCTTTATCTGGAAATGGCCTACAAGTTTAGCTTCTGTTGTTCTTTGTTTCTTTTTGAGATTTCGTTCTAGCCAAAGCTGTCTTGGACCTAGTGACAGTCTTCTAGCCCGTCCCGACTGCTGGGGAAATAGACATAAAGCACCGTGCCTGGCTAGTTTAGTGTTTAAATGGTGCTCTGACATTTCATCTGGGCATGTTTCTGATTTTCTTCTAGGTTCTCATTAAACCCAAACCAGTGACATTTCAAGCTACAGTTGTTAGTGAACAAACAAGGCAGCTGGTAACAGAAACATTACAGCAAGCATCCAGGGTCGCAGAGGCCGGTAATTCATCTGCTCAGGAAGGAAAAGAAGAACCACAGGGTTACACAGATAGTAGTTCCTCTTCCACGGAGTCCTCCCAGAGTTCCCAAGGTAAGACTTTTTGTACTTCTGATTGCACAAACCCCGATAACACTGTGCCTCAGTTTCCTCTAGGGACTCCTGACCAAACTTGTATGCTTGTAGGTTTTTTGATTTGATTTGATTTTGCCTGTTTAATAAGTGAGTTGATGTTTCATTTTGATATAGCTTACCATTCTTACCTCGTGTCAAATGTTTATCAAATTGTTGATAGATTAAAGGTGATGTTTTAATCAGGTAGGTAGTATTGATCTGGGCAGAGCTGTAGTTTCCAGATGGTAATGTTTATGTTTTACTCTTTGGTTTGGGTAAGTAGAAGAAGTATATAAGAAAGGAATATGCTTTTAGAATTGATTATTGCTGAACCTTGAGAAAGAGTCAGGGTGGCCAGAGGTGAGCAGTAGGTGGGTAGCTGTGCATCCTGTTTGTATGGAGTCCTAGTTTATGTTTGTTATTCTGCCTAATTATGAGTAACATTTCCTTTAACCCTCGAAGTTATTAGAAACTGAATATCACAGTAGGAGATAATTTTCAGTATTACCATCATTATGACGTTTATCTAGGAAGTCTCAGAATATACACTCAGGGTCTACTCTGAAGCTCTGAGACATTGTCTTCTGTTCATATGACTCAGTTATCCTGACTGCCCTTATTGGGTGCTACAAACTGAGGATCCTGTCTGAAATACTTGGGATAACAAGTGTCTTGATTTCAGATTTTGTATTTGTGTGTTAGTGTTTGTGTATGCGTGTGTGTGCATGCATGCATGAGAGAGAGAGTGGAGAGATCTTACAGATGGGATTCGAGTCTAAACATGCTATTCATATATGTTTCCTATAACCCTTATACACTTAGTCAGAGGGTAAGTTCCCAGGTTTTTTCCTGCACATGTTCTGACTGACCGTCATGTGAGGTCGTGTCACTTAGCTCAGAAAGTTTCAGTTCATGGAGCATTTTGGATTAGAGGTTTTCTGCTTATGTTTATGTCTGTGCTTATACACTCTTTTTTTCCTCCTAGTCCTTGTTCCTCTCTTCCTCTGCATCAGCCTTGCTGGCATGCCTGCTGCTTTTTTATAAACACTGCTAGAAAGCACATTTTTTTGATATCATACCCTTCGTTATTTTTAATTATTTAACTATGCCTTCATATTCGTTTTACATAGTTTGATGTTTGTTGAAAATTATTTGTTGGTTTGTACTGTGCACTAAGAACTGTGTTAGACCCTGTAAATGTTGAGTAAAATCCAGTTCTTGCCTCATTCCTGCCCCCACCTTAGAGAAAGGGTTCCGCACAGCCCAGCCTGCCTTTCCTCTCTGTCATGGCCTTGGCCTTGTGCTCCTCCTGCTTTTGTTTTTCTAGTGCTGGGCGGACAGGTGTACCACCACACCAGGAGATTTAAAAAGATTTACCTACAATTGCAGCATACAAGTTTTTGTTAGTGACGAACAAAATTATTCCGAAGGCTAAAAGTCCACACTCCAAGAAAATGAGAAACGTTCATTCACAAAACAAGTCGACTTTAAGATGATCTTTGAAAGCTTGTTAATTACAGAAAAAGCTGCTGATTTCAATAAACACTACAACACCGGTTTTAGAAAGTAGATAGTTTTCTTCAGCCTGTCATCAGGGATTATAATAACTTGCAACATACTTTACTAATACCTGTTTTATCTTCCTGCTGAGTGTGAATCGGTATGTAAACTAGTTATGTGTAGCTCTTATTACCACTGATTTCTATTTACTTATATTTTGTTTTGTTTGCTTGATTGGAGGCTTTATTTTTTTTAATTTATTCTATATGTGTATGAGTGTTTTACCTGCATGTACGTTTATGTATTGATGTGCCTGCCTGGTTCTGGAAGAGGTGAGAATAGAGCATTCGTTCTTCAGGGACTAGAGTTATACACAGTTGTGAGCAGCCAGTGTTCTTAACCACTGAGCTATCTCTCCAGTTTTATTTTTGTATTTTATTTTTTGATTCTGAGGATGAAACCTATAGCCTTATACCTGGCTAAACATATGCTCTCCCAGTGAACAATGTCCACACCATTGCATTACTGCTTCTGTCTCTAGTTTCTTTTCTGTTGTGTCCATTGCATGTGTGTACAATTTTAAAGTTTTCTTTCAGCCAGTTGAGAGTAGTTATAGGTACCAAATCCTTTTACCTCTAAATTACATTTGTAGGTCTCTGTTTGTTATAGGCTATCCTTTTTGCTACTAAATCACCATTATCAAAGTCAAGGAATTTAATGTCATTAATAGTACTATTATCTAATTTATAATTCATGTTGCCATACTACCAGTTGCTAAGTGATGCTCCTATGGCTGTGTCTCCTAGTCACGTCCAGCCAGGGTCACACATTATGTCCGCTATATTGCATGCAGCCATCCTCTTCCGTTTGCCCCTCCTCTTGTCACTGTGTGACCCTGACTAGCCATTTGCCACACTGATAAGATGAACACTTGGTTAGGACGCCTGCTTCTGGTTTTCCCCACTGTGAAGTTAGTGCATCCCTCTCTGGGAGGAGGTACTCTGAGGCTGTACCCACAGGGTTCCTCATTAATCACTTATCCACAGATGTAACATCTGTAGATGATTCTTTAAAGTTCATTATTCTTTGTTCTATTCTAAGGAAGAATCAGTCTTTTTTTTTTTTTCTTTTTTCTTTTTTGCTTCAAAAGTCCTAAGGTTCCTTCTTAGTATATCCACCCCCACAAGGAGACATCTCAGCCCCATAGCTGAATCCTGAACGGTGCCTTCATAGGTAGGGTAGACACCATGGACGTCCTCCTGATGTGAGACTTGACCACTCTGGCAGGGCTCATCATACCACATTATGCTTCTGATACTTCTTTTTAAATGTTAATCACTTTGTTTTGTACTTTTATTATTATTTCCTTCTCTGTTATTGTCTCAAGGATAATAATAACCAGGGAATGAGTAAGCTTCATGCTTATAAACTCATTTTAATTCCCTCATTCCAAACCATTGTATCCCCTTTGCATTTTCTCCTAACCTTGCAGGAGCTCTTGACTGTTGCTTGGATACCAACAGACAGTGAGTTAACCAAGACTCTTAGATCAAAGACACTTTTGCCTAGGTCACTCACTGGAAATCAGACCATATATTTTTGTTTTCAGTGCTTTTTTCCCATTCCTAAATATTTCTTCTGTTTTTTCTTTCTTATATTTATAAAGGATATCCTTACTGGTTTCCAGATTTTTAAAAAGTACTGGTTTGTTCATTTATATCCAGTTTTATCTCTAAAGGTTTTTTTCTTTCTTTTTGGGGGGTGTGTGTGTTTGTTTTTTGTTTTTTAAGACAGGGTTTCTTTATGTACCCCTAGCTGTCCTGGAAGTTGCTTTATAGACCAAACTGACATGAGAGATCTCTATGCCTCCCTCTCCCGATTGCTGGGATTAAAGGTGTGCACCACCACCGTCCATCTAAAAGGTTTTAAAGTGGATTAAATGCAAGATTATATTAAGCAAACCAGAAGAAAACAGGGAGATGAATTCAGAGTAGAGATCTAAAGGAGCTGGGCATGAGGCAGATGTGAGAATAAGTGTCATAAAGACATTGTTTTACGTCAGAACTCAGTCCCTGGAGATCCATCATCTTAGGGATTTAGAGTGAAGATGATTTAAAAAAACGCCTTTCTCCCCCAGAACTTCATTAGCTAATTTATTTGGTAATTTATATTGTTAAGGATGAAAACTAGGATATATAATTACATATTATAAAATGTTTCCCAATGTTTTTGACAACAGAACCCTCTTTTGCAGAAAATTTGTGGAATTGATGTTCTCTAGAACATTGGGGTAATACTTCAGAGGGAAGGTTTATATTGTCACATAGAAGGAATATAGAACAACTTGGGCTTAGCTTAGAAGAGCTGGCTTAGGGAGGTAAACATCTGGGAATCATTTTCTGTGAGGAAGGATTGGTGGGGATAGATTGGTTGGGAGTAGTCTGGGAACCGTTAGTCATGTTGCAATCTGTGATGTAGATGGAGGAAGTGTTTGGGGCTCTGTGGGTAAGTGGAGAGACAATAGTACTACTGTAGAAACCACAGGGAGATCTTTATATCACAGCAGCACCAGAGGAATGAAGGAACTGTTAGACTCTAGGGTGAATGGATGGTAACATTGACCTTTAAGTCCCTTCTGACCGAGAGGTCTTGAGACTATGGAAATGCGATATAGACAGTTTATGACAAAGGCATAGAGATGCCTGGGTTTGCCTTTGAATGTAACACTAAAGTATGTATTTCTGGTACCTAACATAGAAGACATTCAATAAATAATTGTTATAACATGTAAGGAAAATCTGCAGCAGGCCACCATCCTTGAGAGGTCTAGTTCTAGGCATGCCAGTACCACATGGTCATGTTAAAGTGTCGGAAGGCTGGACACCTGAGTGCACATTGCAGAAACAAGTAGTAGCAGTCAGATCAGTCTCCAAGTGTCCTGTGATCGAATCATCACTAGATCTGAGCCTAAGCCAAAAGAGCACAAGAGGGAGAGACTGTGAAGGGTTTTCTCCTAGGGTCACATTTTCATTTTGTATCGTAATGGTTGGGGTTGTTCCATGTAGAGAGAAAGAGATGGCACAGTCTCCCAGTCCCTATGGAATGGTTGTATTTGAGGAGATGTTACGTGGTTAGCACTCCTGTACAGAAATTTGTTACTTTTTCTATCTTTTCCACCGTATTTTTACACTGTCCCTACTTTCAATATTCAGTGTATCTCAGAGTTGGTTGAAGAGACTCTCTTTGCCCATATGAGACAGAAACCCAGACTAGTCTGAAACTATATGGCTCAGATTATATGACATCCAATTGATGTTCCTCCTGGGTGCCCAGATTATAGGCTTGTAGGCACATTATTCTGTCCTGCCTGCCAGCTCCCAAATAACCACACCGAGACTTCTTATTAACTAGGAAAGCTTCGCTGATACCTTAGGCTTGTTACTAATTAGCTCATGCAACTTAAATTAGCCCATATTTATCAGTTTACATGTTGGCCCATAACTCATGACATTTACCTCTGCCCTAGTCTAGAACTAGACTTTCATACTCTTCAAGGAGCCAGAGTGCTCTCTGTCTGGCCCTCCCACCTGGACCTCTGCCTGCTTATAGCCATTGGCCATTTAGCTGTTCATTAAACCAATGAGAACAACATATCTTCACAGTGTACCAAAAGATTGTTCCACAACATTTGCCCCTTTTTGTCTAATGAATATTGAAAGGTTTAACTTTAACATAGTAAAACTTTATACAACAAAAACAGTTATCAAGAGTTAGAGTTACAATATTCAGTCCATTTGTTTTTGGCAAATTTAGAAAAAATTCTGTATTATCTATCTTGTCTTTGTGGATCTAAAGTTTCATACCTAATTTACTTTTTATCATAACTAAACAAAACTATAAGTTTAACTATTTAGTCTTTAACTCCATCAAAGACGCCAAAAGGAAATAATATTACCTAATGGCAGGGGCATCTGACTACCTGAACCGTCACCCAAAGTTCTTCTGCAATGTTGGGACATCCATCTTTGATATGCAGGCCTGGAATATCTGACAGGCTTTCTGAGAAGCAGGAAAATGTGAAGGCCTGACCTGCCTTGTCTTGGTAAAGCTCAGCAGTCACTCTCTCTTGTGTTCTGTTTGTCCAGTTTGGAAGGCTGCTGGCAGCAGTCAAGGCAAGGGCAGTTTCTTGCCACAGAGAAAGTAAACTCCATGTAGAGGTTCTTCCATGCCCATCATCTTCTCTGAAGTAGATTGGTGCTGTCAGTAGCACATTTGTCTCAGTGTCATGAAAAGCCTCAGGTTATTAAACATCATTAATACCATAATCTGTATGTCTTTGAAGTATTTGAAGACCATCTATCATCTAATATCTGTTTAACCTTGAAAACATACCTAATATGACTACAAGTTTTATTATTAGAGATGTATTTCTTCATTATACATTGCAACTTAAATGAGCAGCATAAGCACAAACAAGAGCAGAGTATATCCACACAATACAACAAAAATAAATTTAAACTTGTACTAGTAAACCAAAATCCATACCAGTGTAAAATATTTTGAGATTAATAGTTGCTTTTTGGATTAAAGAATGTTTAATAAAGCCTTTAATAATAAACCCATCATTTCCATACTATATCCCCCCTTTTTCCTTTAGAATGAGAACTTTTTCTGACCATGACCAATTGTAACTTATCTAACTTCCCCAAATGATGACAAACATCCATAACCCATTTCTTGGGAATGTGGACGTTATTTTCTCTAGACTGTTTTCTGTTGTCTGGGGCCACTAACATCTTTGGGGGAAACTCTGAGAAATCAGGATAATGGTCAAGTCCTGACTGGAGTAGTCTGAGGCTGGACCATCTCAGCCAGCAGCCTTACAGCGTTCTGGAAGTGGAACTGCAACTGAGGAACTCTGAGTTGTTGGACCACCTGGCCTTCGTTTTTATTGCTGTCTCGTCTCCTTGCTCTGAAAACACATAAACTTTCAAATGTACACAAGTCAGCCAAAGATGATTTTTTTGTTTTATATTTGAGCAGATAAAATATACATCACCTATCCTGTAGTTTTTTTAGGTTTATGTTTTATGTCTCTAGCCAGGATTTCCAGGGGATCTTCCTTGCTCAAACTTGATCTTCTTCAACCCTGAATGAATCCTCAGCCTTTTGTTTTCTGTGGGGACAAAACTATAACTTTTTGCATTTTGAAGTCAAGACTCTTAAAACATAGAGGTTGGTTTGACCCAGCAGCATCCATAACCCAGTGTGTCTCAGCAGCTGTCACCCACTCATCAGCCATCAGAAAGTTTATTACTTTACAGGATGCTGACTCCCTGTCATTTTCATCTTTACTTGGCTTTTTTTTTTTTAATTGCTACTCTTTCTTTAAAGACTTTATAAACTGCTATGCAGCTTAGCTAGTGGCAACAACAGCTGGTCTTGCACATGTGGTAGGAAGCTTAATAGAACTGGTGTGTCTCTGGTGTGATGTTTTCTACTCAGGGGTCAGATAGTCCAGTTTGATCTCAAACTCCTGCTCCTCTTATTTCACCTCCTATATTCTGGCTTCCAAGCCTGTGCCACACCCCCCTGACCTGTCTAATGGTAATTACACATTCTGAACCTCTTGTATATTTTCTTCAGGAAAATTGTTTCATTATAAGAATTATTCCCTTGCTCCAGTATTTTTGGGCACCCTCCTGACTTTCAGATGTAATGTTTTCAGAGGGTGGACCTCCATGCTTTTTCTTGTATCTTTGAGCAACCAGAAGACTTTCTGATGCTTTAACTAAGCAGCACAAGGAAAAGCAGTCTCTTTCCTTGTTTTAATCATTTGATGTTTACCCCAGGACGTGACACTCTCTCTCCATTTCTGTTTCCCCCATTGCGATGTCCAGATCTGAGCCTTAGGGATCATATCTTTGTGTTCTCTCCATTTCCTTATGCAGTGTCTTAGACATAGTGCTCTTGCTTATTTGGTTGATAGAGAGCTCTTAAGTATGTGTTGCTTAATCTGATGCACATTCTGTATTTCTATGTGTGCCTCCACAGCTTGGACATAAAGAACTTCTAGTGCTGGAATTTATTTTCCAACCAACTTAAAATAGAATCGAGTTTTCAGTCACCTCCCAACAACCACATTTCTGCTGACCTTTATAGTTCATTAAGGTTATTTATATATCATCATACACCTTATAATAATGTTTTGCTCTGCAGTGGACTGTAAATATATGATGACAGTTTGGGGTGCTGTGTAGCTGACATGTAGCAAGCGGTTTCTTCTCAGTATGGAAGTGTGTTCTCACAGTGATACCATTGCCTAAGGTATTCCTCGGAATGGCATTAGCATCACAGACTATCAATGTGTTATACCCACCAGTCTTGTTCTTATTCAACAGTAGAGCTAAGACCTGAAGAATCATGTTGCTAATAACTGATAGGGTTGAAGCTTTTCACCTGGCTTTGACCTGTTAGACTTGTGTTATGTCATGATCTTTCTAGACTGACTCTCTTTCCTTACTGTCCCAAGTACTCAGGCTGTGTATAGAAACGTTTTCATGTGCACTGGGGAAAGCTAGTCTCCTAGAATGTTTTGCTTTTGGTAAACACAAACAAGCATTCACCTTTATAGATGCACACCTGTGTAGGCAGCAGTTAGCATATTGAATTGTACTGTCTTTTTACATGTTCGTCTCCTCAAATAGACTGTGTGCTTTTTGAGCATTCTTGGATTATTCTGTGGGTTTCTTGAACCTTTAAATGTGGATCCTGATATTTAGGTGTCCAGTGTAAACTAAGTGAGTGAATGAGTAAGTGAGCTCAGAAGTGAGAGACAGTGTGCCTTCTGATAGCTGCAGTCTTCTTAGAGAAGTCAAGTGTGACGTTTACATTAAATACGAAGATAAAAAATTGCTTTATTTTAAGAGAAACTTTGTTTATAGGGTTTGTTTTTTTTTAACTAATATAAAACAGATTCCCAGCCTGTAGTTCATGTAATTGCTTCCCGGCGTCAGGATTGGTCAGAACATGAGATTGCAATGGAGACTAGCCCTACCATAATATATCAGGATGTATCCAGTGAATCACAATCAGCTACTTCAACAATCAAAGCTCTGTTAGAACTCCAACAGACAACAGGTATGAACTCACATGCTCAGCTGATGAAGCATGTTTTCTCTAGAGATGGGTTGTGCTGGAATACACCACTGTTGCATAGTTTCTCCCCTTCTGGACTTGTTTATAATCACTGTTCCTTAAGATACACATCGGAGTACGATGTATAGATGGAGAGTTGTCATTAGAAGACAGACAGACAGGGCTGACTTCTGTTTCAGATGGACAGTCCTCTCGCCAGCAGGAGGGATGGGCTTGTCACTTGTAAGCACAGGTGGGACACAGATCGAAGGGTCCCTGCTGTCCTCATTGATGCTGCCGGAGCAACTTTGCACCATAAAATGCCAGTAGACTTGATTGTAAACATGCTCATGTTCTCACCTTATTTTCAGATTGATTGATTTATTTACTTCTTGTGTAGGTTATCCACTAGAGTGTCTGTGTGTAGTAAGAGTCTGTCGGTGTTTGTAGTTACTAAATATCTTTGATATCTTCTAGGACACCCCTATGTAAGTTACACTGAGTTTTCTGCTATAATAGGACATTTATGTGAATATTTTGGGGGTTGTATTGATGTTTTGGAGAAGCTAGCTGACATTGAGAAAGGGTACCCACTTGTTCAGTGGCAGGATGCTGTCCAGGGCCAGGATCACAGCAGGGTTTGGCTTCTTTGTTTAAAATGATTGTTCTCTTTTGTCTGATTCTGCTCTTGGTGGGAGCTGTCTTTTAGTGGACTTAGTTACTGAAAACTGTGTATTGTAAATTCTATGCTAAACTGTATACTTATATTTGATATAAATTGTAGATGATTCCTTCTAGTAATATTATTTTTTAGCCTTGGGTACATTTTTTAGCTGCTTGTCTTTGACAGATTCAACCATTTCCATCAATCATTTATATAGATAGGAATGTTGAGTAAAGAGATTTTATTGAAAAAGTGGTAAGAAGTTAAAATATATATCTATACATATACTACTATATGTATAAATTAAATACATTTATATATGTGCACTATCTGTATTAATTAGAGGCTGTTTTATCAGACATTTTAGACACATAAGCAGAGAACCTATTTTTATCCTAACAGTGAAAAACTTTGTTTTATTCTTTAAAAGTCATTAAAGACTTATAACACTTTTTTGGCCATACCTTAAATTATACACACACACACACACACACACACACACACACACACACGGTCTCACTCTATAGCTCAAGCTAACCTGGATATTGCCCAGGTCAACACTGAACTCTGCAGTCCTCCCTCAGTAAAGGCTATATGAATTTCCCCCTTGTGCTGAGGATCAAACTCAAGACCATGTGTGTGCTGGACAAGCACCTGACCTCTGGGTGCCATTCCCGGCCCTTAGATTTTGAGTTGGTCAGATGAAGTAATCAATCAATGGGAGGTGCTATTCTGGGGTATACCCCAGAGCAGATCGTGCTGTTGTGTACTGAGGATACAAAGGAATAGCATCCTGGGAGGAGTATGTAGAGAGAAACAACTGGCTGTCTGGAGTAACTGACTAGGAAGTATTGTAGGCTGCTGGGCGTGGTTATGCAGGCTGCAGGCTACCCAACCACACTGAGCAGTCTGCAGTTTTCAGTTTATTGTCTTTCTAGTCACTGCATTGTGGCACCCCAGAGGTCTGGTTCATTATTCCCATAGACAACCCTGGTTTTAGTGTTTGTTTATAATAAAAGTTAACTTTTCCCCGACTTTTTTATGCAGTAAAGGAAAAATTGGAATCTAAACCAAGACAACCCACTATTGACTTGAGTCAAATGGCAGTACCTATTCAGATGACCCAGGAAAAGAGACATTCTCCTGAGAGTCCATCCATTGCTGTGGTAGAGTCAGAACTAGTTGCTGAATACATCACCACTGGTAGGTGTCCTCTTGCAACATAGTATTAAGGTAGTGCTACCTTTGTGGATCTCCTGGGTGCTCATGTGGGGGAGGTCATAGCTTTATATCTTAGCTCTTCTGTTTGTTTTCAGAGCAGATCGGCATCTTTGGGGGTTTCCCTGACCTTTTAATCTCAATCATTCTCTCTCTCTTTCCCCACCCCACAAACACACACACACACACACACACACACACACACACACACACACACACACACACACGGGAAGCAGATTAGATATTTACCTATGGTCCAGCAACCGAATACTAATGAGATTTTGGGGATGGTACTTATGGAGAAGTGAAATTCTTTGTCTTGCATTCAGGTGAGGTCACACCTGGAATATTGCACACTTACTTAGCTTGAGAACTGGTGGAGCTCATGATGTGAGTAACCCAGGGTGGAAGAGAGCAGACACACCAGAGGTTTGTCTAAGCAGTGGTTAAGGGAGAAGGTAAAGTTTCTGGTATCTGAACATTCCAGAGGCCATAGGGAAACGGGAATTCTTTAGTGTTATTGAGCAGATACTGAGACTGATGGGTGAAACTGCCCAGAAAGAAAATCCAGTGACGATAATAGAAAACGATGAACTTCACAGATACTTAGCAGAAAGCCATTGGTGCAGATGCCGGTGTGCTGGAGCACTGAATGTTGGTGCCTCCAGAAGCCTAGACAAACACGTAGTGAATAGATGAAAGACCTATGATTTCTTCCCTTACTTATCCTTTTCAGAACGCACTGATGAGGGGACAGAGATTGGTTTTCCCCTTCTAGGTAAGTGGTGTGCATCCATTTGTAGCATCATGAAAGGTAGATGATGATTAGTTATGGGGAACTACTTAAATGGATGCGTTCTGCTCTGGTAGAGGGAAGGTAAGCTCCACTTAGCGAAGGGAAAGAAAGGTTATTTTGCAAAGTAGAGGGAAAACGAACTCTTTGCTGAAGGAAAAAAAAAAAAGAATTGTCTAGAGAAATGGATGACTGTGTGGGGCTTCTGTGGGCCAGCTAAGGTTGCGCCATCTGTTTCGTAAAGGCCTTTCCGCGGCCTCCATCCCTCGTCCCCCACCTCTCACGCCTACAGCAGTGCCGGGCAGCTAGCTGCTCTGTACCCTGTTTTGTTCTGCGGTGAGTGCTAGCTAGTGTTGGGGTCACTGAACTTCAGTGACCTACATATGAGCATAGGTAAGAAAACATTAATAGAAACTTGAAGGAGACTTATTTTTACACAGTATTTTTTGATATTTTGTTAAGTCTAATATGTTTCTTTAATTTAAAAAGTCTTACTACTGGGACTGGAGAGATGGCTCAGCAGTTAAGTATGGATACTGCTTTTCCAGAGGTCCTGAGTTTGGTTCCCAGTACCCATATTCACAATCCCCTGTAATAACTTAAGATCCACATTATCAAATACCTTCCTTTAGTCCCTGTAGGCACCCAGATATATGTGGTGCGCGCGCACACACACACACTCCAAAATAAATAATGAGTACTAAATCTTTAAAAAAAAAAAAAAGCTTACTGTAATAATTATGAAAGCTAGAATGGGTATCAAAATGGTCTATATAATAAACATTTTCATCAGAAATTTATTGTTATGTTTCAGATGTCATTCATTTTTTATATTGCTTTCATTTAAAATTTTCATTGATTTGCTTGCTTGAGTTTAATGTCATAATTTTTTTTTCCTACTTAGTTCTATTGTAAATGATTTCAGTAGTACTTTAAATGTAAATCCTGTGTCTTTTCAGTTTAGCTGAGACTATGTGGAAGATTATTAAGTCATATAATCTAAAAATACACATAAAAGCATACTGTGAAATGCAGTGAGGTAGTCCACCGCAGCATAAGAGGAGTCCAGGGGATGCTGTCTGTAACCTCATGGCGCATCCGCTGCATTTGTGCGTGTATAAAGAAGAGCATTGTGACCAGTCACAGCTGGACTCTAGTCCTTAGACCACCACACACACGCTTTGATCTTTGGTGCAGCTCACTCTTTCTAAGCATGGAGCAGTGCTCCTTGAAATTGAAGCTGAGCCACATAACCTTACAGTTATGGGTTATTGGAGGAGTTTTCATACTCTCAAAACTCTTAGCTCATTTACAGATTTGTTTTTTACCTGTTCTTGATTCAAGGGTTTCCTTCCCAGTAGCTAAAGGCATTTGAGTGTTCTGTGGGTTTGGATGTGGCAAGTGTCTATACTGTTAAAACTTGAAGTTGAGACCAGTGTGGGGCTGGAGAGATGGCTCAGCAGTTAAGAACACTTGTTCTTCCAGAGGAACTAAGTTCAATTCCCAGCACCCACATGGCCACTTACACCTGTGTGAAAGTGGTTCCAGGAGACCCAACACCCATGGCAAAACACCAATGCACATAAATAAAAATAAATAAATTTTAAAAAAGAAGAAAATGCGGCTGGTAAATGATGACATCTATAAAGATGAGTAGTGTGAATGAGCCCTGTGGTGGGAGAGGAGGAAGTGGGGTTGATCCCTACAGCTTCACTCTTGCTGGTCTGTTTGAGCTAAAACTGAGGTGGCAGGCAGAGCAACCTTTTTTTCCTGTTGATCCTTTGTTTAAGGACCAATTTCAACCCATTTTTTTTTTCATTTGCCTTTTGTAAGAAAAAAAGCAAATTTTTATTACTCCACTGAAACACAGGTAAACAGCCAGGCTCTGAGTTTTGGTGCTTTAATAGAAACCACGTAGCTCCAGATTCACAGGAGTGAGGCAGGACCTTTGTGCAGGTCGTTTTGCCCTGTGACGTCCGTCCCCTCCACCAGAGGAGCAGTGCTAGTGTCTGGATGGCACTTTCCTGCTTCCTTTAATGCTGCGTCTGGGGCTGTGGGGACTCTAGAGAAAACCCAACAGTTCACAAGGGGGCGCTGCTTTAAAGGCAAGTTCTCACGGTGCCTCTCTGCACATCCCCTCTGCATACAGTGGCTCTGTTCCCATTTTGCAGATGAGGAAGTGGTTTCATAAGAAGCTCTTAGGGTTTACAGAGTTCCTAGATACAAGTTCATGCGTGTGTTTAAAATGATGGTCACTGCTTACCGTTGCTGTGGTGATTTCTGAGGAAACATCACCCACCTCCTCTATTTTCAGTCAGCCATCGCTCCCAGCCCCAACAGCCTTCCCAGCCCCAGCGGACCCTGCTCCAACATGTGGCTCAGTCACAGACTGCGACACAGACTTCAGTTGTGGTAAAGTCCATCCCAGCGTCTTCCCCTGGAGCAATCACCCACATTATGCAACAGGTTGTATCTCTTTTTTCTTATGTTCTGTAACCTCTTTATTCCCGAAATAAGGTTCATTTATTTTCTATCTGAATTGTAGAATGTATGTGTAACTCATCCATCTGTGAGGGACGAATAGTCTGAATTGGGGTCTGGACACCAGGAAATAATTAGAAAGCAGTATTTTCTTGTTTTTAACGTTGCAGAGACTCTTGACGTTTCAGAAGGGTTGGGCTGTCTGGGTGAGTCTCCTAACTTCAGAGTTGGTCACTGTCTCTGTGTCTCTTACTATTGCAGACGGATTTACTAATGGTATAAGTAAGATTTTTCAAAATGAAGTAGCATTTGACTTGTTCAGCTGTTTGCTAAGTTTGTTTTTGCTTTTATTTTATACTTTAAAATGAATCCTCATGAGGCCATTATGAACAAGAAGGGAAAGAAATATTTTACTCCTTTAATTATGTGTGACCAGTAAAAGAAGATTCAACAGGAAGGAAATGAATTGATATCAGATAGGAACCTGGTATTCAGTGAGGAAATAGTGAGGAAAAAGAAAGCTATGCTGTTAAGTTGATTTTTGTGTGACAACATGTTTTGAGCTGTAAGTACACCTCACTATGATTCTGAAAGGTAGGTATATCGTACCTCTTTCTAGCCAAAATCATGTAACTTGCTCCAGGTGGCAGAACCATGATTTAAACCTATAGTGACATTTCTGCCTCATAGCTTCATTGTGGGTATCAGATTCGGCTGTGACTCTCCTTAGTCACTTGGCTGCCAGCAGTTAAACCCGAAAGACAGTGAAGAGGCGCTGAACCACAACTGTGTGTGTATCAAGTCTGATCCAAGGGCACGTTCCACTTTTGAAGTTAGAGTAATGGTGTACTGTATGACAAGGCAGCAGGAAGGCTAGGATAAGGTGGATTTTGTTGTGTCCCAAAGGAAAGCCACCCGTCTCAAGATCACTGGGTGGGAGCTCTTAGTCTGTCCTGACGTTGATCTTTCTTATGTACAGAGAGGCCAGAGAGCCTGGCTCTGACAGTTGCCCTCAGTGCTAGATAGCTAGAGCACAGTTACGATGACCTGACCCTGGGCGGTCAGTCTCCTTGCCCACGAAGAGGAATGCCTTGTCCCCTGGCTCACTCCCTTCTAGGAAACAGGTCTCTAGGAAGCTGTGGCCTAGTGAGTCTGGACTCTGAGGTGACACAACCTCTCCTCAGAGAGACCTGCTGTGGAGATTGGGGTGGACGTATCTCCAAGACAGTCCAGCTGACCTTTGGGGTTAAGGGCTTGCATGTGGCTAAAGAGGGCTTTCCCAAGCCTTGGTTTTGCAGCCTTTAGACAGGTGAGTGTCCCTCAAGCACAGGCTGAAGTGTGGCTCCTGACCCGGGGAGCCACCTGTTCTTCAAGGCACCTCATTCCCCTAATCTATAGGATTGGGGTTCTCCAGGACTTTCTGTGTAATAATGAGTGGACTGGATTTTGAAGTAATTACTGTTTGAGAGTTCAAAATATGGGTTTTAATTAGAAGCTCATGAAGCTTTGTAGTCCTTTAGGCTCCTCTAAAAATATCGGAATGAATCTCTAATATTTTCCAGTTCAAGAAAAATGTGACACTGTAGGTGGTTTTTGTTTGTTTGTTTGTTTTTTTCTTATTTCATTCTTATTTTGTGTCTCTTTTACTTAGGCATTAAGCAGTCACACTGCTTTTACCAAACACAGTGAGGAACTTGGAACTGAGGAAGGTGAGGTTGAAGAGATGGACACATTGGATCCTCAGACAGGTCTGTTTTACCGATCTGCCCTGACTCAGTCTCAGTCAGCTAAACAGCAGAAACTTAGCCCCCAGCTGGAGCAAACTCAGCTGCAAGTGAAGACTCTGCAGTGCTTCCAGACCAAGCAGAAGCAGACCCTCCACCTGCAGGCAGACCAGCTCCAGCACAAGCTCACGCAGATGCCCCAGCTCTCCATCAGACATCAGAAACTGAGTCCTCTCCAGCAGGAACAAGCACAGCCCAAGCCAGATGCACCGCACACACAGCATCCCATGGTGGCCAAAGACAGGCAGCTTCCTACCTTAATGGCACAGCCCCCGCAAACTGTAGTACAGGTGCTTGCTGTGAAAACCACGCAGCAGCTCCCTAAACTACAGCAAGCTCCAAACCAACCAAAAATCTACGTGCAACCCCAAACTCCCCAGAGCCAAATGGCGCTCTCAACGTCATCAGAGAAACAACCGGCAAGCCAGGTAACAGAATTTTGATAGCTTGCAAAATTACTTCTCTGTTCGCGGGGGTTGGGCATAGGTGAGGTTTTTTTGTTTTGTTTTTGAAGGTTGTCATCACAGCCAGCAGTGCTTCCTCCAAGCAAGGGAACCCCAAAGCCTCATTGTGCTGGTGTTGGTGTTGGGGGAAAAGCACTCTGAGAGCTGGACTTTCCTAGGCCGTTTCTAAAGAATCACGTCAGCTAAGTAAACCGCAGGCTTTTAAGGAACGAAATTGACCATCTGTCTTCCTTTCGTCTAGTTGATGAATTTACCCTCTAGATTTATCACCTAGATAGCAGAAGAAATATGTGGATAATCAAAAGAAAAATTTTATTAGCACTAATTGATAATTCTGGACTGATCTGTGTGTGTATATAAATGTATATATTTGTATATTGCAAATACATATATAGAATATGTTTGTACAGTTGTACTTTGAAGGAAAAGATTGAAAAATCCAACTCACTTTTAATTTTAAAAGTAGATTATGTGAAATCATTTGAGCGGGTCGAAGGTATCTCGGGATGTAAATCTCAGAAAAACTAGGCTGCTGTGATTTTTTTTCTTTTCCTTTACTGCCTCAAAGCTTGGCTGGCTGAACAAAGGTTCTTTCAACCCCTCCTCTTTCCCTAGGTTCCTTAAAAGAAAACAGATCCTTCCCATCCAGCCCTCTTACTAAAACATGGAGCTTCAAAATGTCTTCTAGTATACTGCACAAATGTTTCTTTTACCATATTTTCTGGAGTGTTTGATTAGTTTTTCCTCAAAGAGATGTAGCTATAATACACACAACCCCAATTTGTTTTCAGGTGGAGCAGCCAATTATAACCCAAGGATCCTCTGTTACAAAGATAACATTTGAGGGGCGCCAGCCTCCCACAGTTACAAAGATATCTGGTGGCAGTTCTGTTCCTAAGCTGACGTCACCAGTTACAAGCATACCTCCCATTCAGGCCTCTGAGAAGACAGCAGTGTCAGACATTTTGCAAATGTCTTTGATGGAAGCTCAGATTGATACAAATGTAGAACATATGGTAGTGGATCCCCCAAAGAAGGCTCTAGCCACCAGTGTGCTCGCTGGTGAGGCAGGAGCTTTGCCCTCCACCCACATGGTGGTGGCAGGGATGGCGAAATGTAGAGAGTCCTGTTCCAGTCCATCTGCTGTTGGCCCTTCCCTAACGACCAGAAAGCTGGAAGCAGCAGGAGTGCCTGCGACAGGCCAGTTCATGCGTATTCAGAATGTAGGCCAAAAGAAAGCTGAGGAGAGCCCAACAGAGATTATCATCCAGGTAAGACCCGGAAGGAAAACAGACGCCTTGGGCAGATGGGAGGTTGTGGGCTTGATACATTTTGGGGTGTCACCAGACTAGCCACTCTAAGGTGGTAACAAAAAGCAGAGATAGGTTTCCTTTGAGTTGGTTTAGAGACTATTACAATATACTACTTTATATTTAGCTTTTTTTTTTTTTATTGTTGTTTGTTTTGAGAGCAATCACAGAAACTTGGTAGATATGATCACACAGCGCACTGTGTGATTTAGGGACCACGTCTTTGTGTCACCCCGATTTCATGTCACTCACAAGGTCATTGCTTTCCGAGGCTCACATTTTGGGCTGCGTGGTCTGACAAGCTGGAATATAAGTGTTTGGATTTCAGGGACACTTTGTAAACATTTCTTGTTCCTCATCTGAATTTGTGGTTCCCAGAATAGTCAACTTCAGCCGGCTGGAATGTCTGCAGAAACACGCTCCCCATGTGTGTGTCTAACTTGGCATAACCATAACCTTTGCTTCTTGTGTCAGTGTCATTTGATCACCTTGTTGAGGTTGTCACCACCGTGGGCAGTTCATCGGCAGCCTCCTTCTCCGCCTTTATCGTCTGTCCTGAAAGCCATCCGCCATTCTGTGTTATAGGCTAAGGTTGATGACTCAGACTGAGTCAGACTAGCCCTTAGGGGTTGTGTTTTATTTCAGTCTCTAAATGCAAGATTTTCAGACTTATTTTCCTTGATGTTGGCAGTTTTTACTTGTTTCAAACTGGTACATAGTTTGCGCAATATGAGAGCAGCCCATTTCAGTTCACTGAGAGTTCCCACTTACGGACCTGTGGAGAGTCTAGAGTTGGCGTAGAGCCACTGCTGTGTGCTTCAAAGTTCATAAATAAACTTCCCATTTGCGAGAATGCAGATTAACCATAATTAAACCAAATGAGACATAATACGAGGGCTGATAGTTAAGATGTGTCAAAAGTAGCTGTTAAATTATTCAATTATTTTTCCCATCTATAAAAAATAATTTAGTGAATTACATATTTCTTTTTTTTTTTTTTTCGGTTTTTCGAGACAGGGTTTCTCTGTGGTTTTGGAGCCTGTCCTGGAAGTAGCTCTTGTAGACCAGGCTGGTCTCGAACTCACAGAGATCCGCCTGCCTCTGCCTCCTGAGTGCTGGGATTAAAGGCGTGTGCCACCACCGCTAACGAAAGGTTTTGTTGTGATTGCTGGTCTTTTCCCTGAAGAGGTGGACTGTTTTGGTTTCTGGTTTTGCCACTCACGACTGTGGCCTGCACTACTGACGTCACTCTCGTCTCAGTCTCCTCGTCGGGCGTGGGAATAGTCATGCCTCACTTGTAGTGTGTGTGAGGGACACTTAGCACAGCGACTGCCTCTGTGTGTGACCAACAGATGGTAACTCTTACTGGTTTTACTAAAATGGATTGTAACATCTGGGGGCTTAGATGGCCATACTCATTTGGGGTGGCGTAGTTAAAATGTTTTTCTGCATTGTATTAGCAGGAATGAAATTGCAATTTATTCATGTCCAGGATTAAGAGCAGAAGTGTGATACAGCTGATATTCCAGGCGTGGTAGTGCATGCTTATAATCCCCACACGTGGAGAGTAGAGGCAGGAGGATGGGAAGTTTAAGGTCATCCCAGCTACATAGTCTGTTCAAGGCCAGTTTGGGATACTTGAGACCCCCCCCCCCCCCTCCAACTTTGAAGATAAAAGATTTTGGTAGGACCATAAGTCGCCAATAAGTGCTTACCAAGGGGCTCCAGCCAGTGTTAACCTAGTAATTTTTGTTGTTGTTGTTGTTTAAATGGCAAGTTTTTGGCATACCTTTATTACTTAGTTGCAATAAAAGTGTTTTGCTATGACTAAACAAGTTGGTTTCCTCTTCGAACCACCGAAGAGGCTTAAAACCGATTGTGTGTCAGCAACAAGTCATTCATCTTGAAGATGAAGAACAAAATATTGTATCATTCAGGCTGGGTGTGATGGTGCATGTTTTTATTCCCATAACTTGAGAGGCAGAGGCAGGTGGATCTCTGAGTTTTTCATAGTGAGATCCTGTCTCAAAAAACAAAACTGATAAAATTCAGATAAGATGGAAAAAAACAAAGCAAAAGGCCTAGCTTTTAAATGTGCAGGAGCCGTTAGCTTTCTTTGTTAGAAGAGGCCCCAGTAAAGGAGTACAAAGGCCACTTTGGCTGTATGGGATTTGAGGTGGAATCCAGCATTAACCTTGACAGCTGTGTGACCTGGAGGACATCTTTCACCTCACGGTTGTTCACTTGTCACATGAAAATGAAAATCTCATTTATACAACATCGTCACGGAATGCAGTAGAATGCCCTGTGTGAGATCTAGCACCGTGCTCCATCTGTTGTCTGTGCCTATTTCAGGGCAGGGAGGGGTGCACTCCCCGCTACCTTTCTCCACTGTAAGCACACTGTCCCGCATCTTCTCTTCCAGGCCATTCCCCAGTATGCTATCCCTTGTCACTCCAGCTCCAACGTGGTCGTAGAGCCCAGTGGGCTTCTCGAGCTGAACAACTTCACCAGTCAGCAGCTGGATGACGACGAGACGGCAATGGAGCAGGACGTGGACAGTAGCACGGAGGATGGGACTGAGCCCAGCCCCTCCCAGAGCTCTGCCGACCGCTCCTAGTCTTCAGACACCCGAGTGCACTTTAAAGCCTGCTTGGTTACCAAGTGTCCAGGGAAACTTAGAAAAGCACTTTGCTCGTTTAGGCTGTGGACTTAGAAACACGGCGTTCCAATGAGACGTTGCTGCAGGAGCAGCATTTTAACAAGATAAAACTCACGGAGGAATGTACTTTTTAAGAAATAGAGAAAAAGAGAAAAAAAAAAAAGGAAAAGGTGCACACCCATGGAGCCCTGGCGTGCTGCTGAAGCTGGGAGTGGAAAGAGACTTCCTGTGAGTGGGTCCCAGCTGCCTTCCACTGGGCAGACGCCACCAGAGGATATGAAAAGGAAAAGGAGGAAAATGTGGAGCGTTTGTATTTTTGAAATGATGTATCTGAACATTCTTTCAAAATCGTATTTGTTTTTGCATATCCCTGGAGGTATTGATTTGGTTAAACATTTTACATTTGGTCAGTTCATGGTTAGTTTATGGAGACCTAGGGAAGTTCTGGCATTGAAGAGTCCTTGCCAGTGGGTGGACATCAGACCGCTGACCAGGAAGTGTTTGGGGTAGCTTGTATATGCTCCTTGGTTGTATACTAATTTATTGTGGTATTCCACACTTGCCTATTTATTTAATGTAAATGTTTCCAAGCAGGCGGAATCCCTTCTCCTACATGTCCTAGGAAGCCAGATCACCTGGCTTTCCTACCTCCCTTCCCCCCTTTAAGAAGATGGATTAGAGGAGGTTTGGTCGCAAAGCAAAGGAAAAGACGTGTCTAGCCCAAAGGAAACGTTGAGCTGTGTCGAGGAGAATGAACTCTGTCGTTCGTGCTCTCTTGACACCGAAGTTGCACACCCATCTTGGACTGAGACTTTGAGAACAACTTTTACTACTTTTGTTTAAGCCCCGTTGAAAGTGTATGGAAAAGTTCACTCACAGATCTAAATGTAATGTTTTTAAGTTTTTACTTTTCTAGGGAGCAGTTTGTTTACGTGCTGTTCTTTGGTCTTGTGATTGCTGTCTATCACAAGTTGAGTGAAGGGTAAGGGATGGGAGGGAAAGAATTTTGACAAGCTGTGGCAAAAGAAACTATACTTTTCATTTTTAAAAAGTGTAAATAGAAAAGTTTTTAACGGTTTTATATGAATTTCACTATAAATAAGCATTTTAAGACTGACAAATGTTGAACTGTATATACATTTATCAGCGTAACTGCCCAGGTTATTTTGGTGCTGAAGTACTGTAAGTCGAAGTTACCAACTGCCTCCTCATCTTCGCATCTCCACCTGGGAAGAAGAGGCTGTGGAAGCTGCAGTGAATAACTCACACCATAGCGACGCCCTCAGGAGCATCCATCCCTGAGACAGGTCTGCTCTTCTACCAGGTGACAACTGTTCACCCATAGATGGAGCTGTTGGGTAGCGTATTATTGTACAGATTGGTTTCAGCCACGGTGGCTGTTTCTAGCTGAGACAGAATCTAACCTCTCTCGGGTCATAAGCATCTTTAAGAATGTGACTAAACTATGAATTCAGTCACCAAAAATATGCACATGCCAGTACACACGTTAGATTTTGCATACAATTTTTGGGGCTTGTGGAATCCGTGTATTCCAGGTTCAACCCTCTGTTATGGTCAATCCATTGCTTACAGGTGTAAGTTTTTATAAAATAAAATGCCTTTTGAATTCACATGGATCAGGAAAGAAGAGCAAACTTGAACAAGTTATGTTTCATATCGTCTGTGAGCATAACATACCAGTGTCCCTCTGAGAATTTAGCCTTACTGTGTTCCAGCAACTGAAATGCCAAATAAGTCTACATTTAAAAAGTCACATGTGTACACACACACACACACACACACACACGAATTAATTATTTTTCTTTTAATAGTTCTAATTTCAATTAGAGCATGAATTTATGAGCTAATATTCATTCCCTTTTCAGTGCCAGGTATGGCTCTAACCACCAAGGATACTGCAGTGAGCAAATGGAAAATCCTACCCATCTGGAGCTTACAAACAGGGCTTCCTGCTTGTGAAGGAAGGGGAGGGGAAGCAGGAATGATTCTGGGGTCCTTTTTCTCTCTTTCTCTCTCTCTCTCTCTCTCTCTCTCTGGTTGGCACATATTCAGTGTGTGTATTTGTGGTTTTGTCTGTGTATGTGGAGGGCAGAGATCAACCTTGAGGTTGTTGCTCAGAAGTAATTTTCCTGGTTCTTGTTTTTTTTTTAAAAAAATTACATTTTATGTATTTTATTTATGTGTATATGTGTATTTATTATGTCTATGTATGTTACATGTCTGGAGGGCAGCTTGTGGGAGTTGGCTCTCCTACCATCTAGGTCCTGGGACTGACTCAGGCAGCCAGGCCTGGCAGCAGGTGGCTTTACCCACTGAGACTGGCCCCCACCTTATTTTCTGAAGCAGGGATCTGGAGCTAGCTGGCTAGTCTAGATTGGCAGTCTACAGTCCCAGGAGCTGCCTGTCTCCGCTTCCCCGGTGCTGGGGTTAAAAACACAGTTATGGCCTGGCTCTTGGAGTGAGTGCCGGTTTTCATGTCTGTGTAGCAAGCATTTTACTGACCTTTCTCCTCAGCCCCAGCACTAGCTTTCTTAGGAACGTTTTCATCTAAGTATATAATGTTCTTTGACCACACCCCAGGTCCCCCCATGCACATCCCTTTACTTTACATATGTGAGTGTTTTATCTATATGTATCTGGTGCACCGTGCACATGCACCTGGGCCTGGAGTTACAGAGACTTGTAAGCCACCATGTGAGTTCCGGGAAGTGAACCCAGGCCCTCTAGAGGTTTCTTCGGTGGAATGATGATGATGATGGATCCATCTCCAGACATGCTTTGCTGAAACTGATACGTTATTTCTTTGTCTCATGTTTAAGTCCATAAATTAAAAGTGATTGTCAGCTGTCTCTGAAGGCTACTTAGAGGTGATGAGATTCATCTCCAACTCAAGTTGGTAGAGGGCTTGCCTCGAATGCACAGAGCCCTGAGTTCAGTCATTGGCACCACAGAAAAACTAGGCATGGTGTTGGATGCCTATAATTCCTGTACTTGGGAGGCAGAGGCAGGAAAGTGTCATTCTCTGCCATAGAATACGTTTGAGGGCAAACGTAGTATCTCAAAAAAAAAAAAAAAAAAGGATTTGGTTTAAAGTAAACTTTAAAAAGTACCTACTATTACAGGTGTAACTTGTGGGGAATCTAGAAGACTCCTAATATTTTTCATTTTTATTTATTGCTTTTGAGACAGGTGTTACTATGTAGCTCTGGCTGACCTGGAACTGGCTACACAGACTGTGTTGGCCTTGAACTCAAAGAGATGCAGTTTTATTGAGTATTTATGCCGTGTGCTTACACATGTAACATGTGTGGCTCAGTGGTTTCTAGGATTTTTCTCACAGATAGGACACCCAATACCAAAACCAGGTTTAGAGCAGTCTTGTCAATTAACCAAAGAAAGTACCCCACACAGCGTCACCACAGCCACCTCTCTAGCCCTCGTCTTTCTGTCCCTATGTACTTCCTGTTTTGGACACCTCATGACTAGAATACAAGAAATGGTCTTTTGTGGTGGCTTTTCACTTGGTGTCATATCTCAAGACTTTTCCATGTTAGAGCATGTATCCGTGCTTCTTTGATCATAGCCATTCCAGTACGTGGATGCATCACACTTTAAAAACTCACTGGCTGATGGGCACACGTGTTGCTTACATTTCGATTCTCCTGATCTTTGACCTTTTAAGGAACTGTCAAGATTGTTCGGCCACAGAGACCAGGTATTTTGCTTTCAGCCTCCCTGTGCATGAGGGTTTCTTGCCCACACTTGCTGTTGGCACTTTTAATGTAGCCATCCTAGTGTCTACAGGGTTACCATATTCATTTCCCTGATAGCCAGTGATGAACATTTTTCCTGTGTGTCTTGGTCACTGGTTTACTTTGGAGAAATATCCCTTTGCTTCTTTTCGGTGATATTATTTCAGTTGTGAATTTGTGAAATATAAGAAGCTTTACTGCTGTTAGGAGAAAGGAATTCTTCACCATTAAAATCTCTTGAGTTGGCTCTAGTTCTTCCTCTGGTGCAGCATTGCTTAACCTTTTAAAACTGTATCTTAGAACTGAAGCTTGTTCTTTGAATGCATTGCTCCCTAAGGTTCTCACTGTAGGCTGCTTGGGCAGAGGGTGGCCCTGGATGTGAGCCCCTGGCTCCCTTGGTTCTCGCCCATGTGGACTTGAGGCAGTTATATCTCTCTCCCTCTAGTGACGTGACATCTAATCTGGGGACTCTAGAAGCTGAGCCTTTAAGGCTCTTAGCCAAAGCCTCAACCTATGTTCTAGAATTCGTACCCCATTTTGCTACTTCTGCGCTGTGCGTTTGAAGTCTCAATCATGCCTCAGAATTCAGCTGAGTCCCCCTCCTCCCTTCTTTTTGTCTTGTGTCTGTGCTCCATTATTGGTATTAGAAAGATCCTTAGTAATCTTCATAACGCGCATCAACTCAGTAACACTACCACCCTGTCTTCCGAGGACTGCAGGCTTCTCTGTGTGATGCTCACCAGGATTTGTGCTCAGCCCTTCTTATGCACATTTCGATACTGTAGCTACAGCTTCACCTCCCAAGTATGTGTAGTTAATGAAATCCAGAAGAATTTATCACTTAAATATACATTTTAAAATTGCATAGCGTCTTAGTGTAGAGCCTTGTGTCTGTCTTAGGTTTTAAGCATTAGGGATACAGTGTTAAAAAAAAAAAAAAAAAAACAGCAACAACAAACTTACATTCTCAACAGGTAGGGAGTATAGATTTAACATTACATAACATTTGGGTGATAATAAAACAAATATAGGAAGGGAGAAGTCCCAAGGTGTGTGAATGGAAGTTTAAACAAAGAGAATTTATTTGAGAAAGTGACTTGCGAAAACCTGGATGACGTGAGAGCTCGCCAGGTAGAGGAGTCTGAGAGTCACGAGGTGTGTGCTCCGAGGGTTCAAACACTAGTAAGGAGAATGTATGAGGAGAAAGGAAAGCTCAGAAGAGAACTGGGTCCTTGCATCTTTATCAATGGAGGTGATTAGATTTTCCTCTGCTTTGCTCTATTGTGTAGTGTGCTGATTTCCTTACATGGAGCCATCCTTGGGTTCCTGGTTAGATCCCAGTTGGTTATAGTGACGTTGAACTGAGTTTATGAATGTTTTGTTGAAGAATTCTGCATCTGTATTCCTAACAGCTGTTGGTCTATAACTTCTTTGATGTCTTTATTTAACTTTCATAGGGTAATTGAGCTTCATCAAAATGAGTTAGGAAGGTAGTTTTTTTGGAACAGGATTTTTGAGAAGGATTAATGTTGATTCTTTAAGTAGTTGATAGACATTACCAATGATAACATCTAGTCTTCAGTTTTTCTTTAGAGTGGCTGTCCTGGAACTCACTGTGTAGACCAGGTTGGTCTCCAACTCGTAGAAATCTGCCTGGCTCTGCTTCCCCAGTTCTGGGATTAAAGACATGTGCTACCATGCCCAGCTCTTTGATTCTTATTGAAAGTGTTTATTGATATCTCCACAACTCTCCATTGTTGTGGAATGTTTTCTTTTGATTCTGTAAATATTGACTCATTTTGGTGAATAGTACCATACAATGTTGCTTGCCACATATCCACTAATAATTGTTACATCTTCATGCTCATTTATACATTTATAATTTATACATTGTCCTTTGTCTCCTGAAACATTAGTCCGTTTGTTTCCATCCCGATTCTCTTTTGGTTATATGTACTATTTGTTTCTGTTTTTCCTTACAGTCTGCTGGGTCGCAGATGAACCGTATGTAGAGTGTATATTAATTAGACTGTGGTTTTAAAATCTGTTCTGAAGTTCCTGTCTCCCCTCCCCCATGAGCGTCAAACCCAGGACCCTTGGGCATGCTAAACAAGTGCTCCACCCCTAAGCTACATTTGGGCCCCAGCTCTTTTTAACTCTGTGCCTAATGGATTACCAACGAGGAATGGTTTCTGCCATTTGGTTTGGTTTTCAGTTGTCTTATGTCCTCTTTTGCTCCCTGGCTTCCTCTTGTTTCCTGGGAACTGTCCTCGTTCCTCACTCATTTTTTTAGTATACATCTTAAGGATTTTTTTTTAAGCTTTTAAAATCACATTTATTCGTCGAGGGAGGGAGGTGCCTATGCCTGCCATGGTGCACCTGTGGAGGTCAGAGGACAACTTACAAAGACTCTTTCCCCCTTCACCATGCGCATGGAAGCCATGGACTAAACTCACGGTGTAAGCCTAGAGGGAAGTGCCTTTACCCACTGAGAAACTTTTCTAGGATATTTAAATATTTCCTTTGTGGTTACTGTGGGAATCATATTGAATGTTCTAAATATGTAGCAATTCAGTTTGAGTTGATACGAACTTACCTTCCAAACCTGTGGTTTTTTATAGCGCCTCTCTATGTTGTCACAACGTATATTTTTATGTGCCCAATAACATAGCTTTATAATCATCTTTATACTTTTGTCTTTTAGATCTTGTAAATTAATGTCTTTTAAGCCTTCCCATTTTGGAGACAGGGTCTCTCTCTATAGTCCTAGCGGGCCTGGGACTCACAGAGATCTGCCTGCTCTGCTGGGCTGAGAGGCACACAGACTCAGCCCGGGTTTTCGGGCTAGCTATCGAAAGCTGCAGCAGTCCATTTGCGTAGTGCTTTTTCCTGTACTTCCCATGGGGTGTTTTCTTCCTCACGGGTGGTTACTGAAATCTTTGTTCCTAGCTGGTGTTCAACTAATACTTGACAGATTTCCGTGGATCCCAGGAGCTGAACAGACAAAAATCTTTACAGATTGCTTCTCTCGTCTGGCTCTTCAGCCTTACCCAGACTTCCACAGATCCTAGGGACCTACCCGAGGTGACAGTTTCAGGTCTTCTGGGATGAGCGTTTTCAAATTCCCTCTTCAAGAAGTGCTTTTTGAATGTCTGCCTCCCTCCCCCGCCTTTTGCTCCCAGGCTCAGGGTGATCTACCTTGTTACCCTCGGCACCTGTGAGCTGTCCTCGGTGTTGTAGGACACTGTCAACTAAAGGTGAGCGTGCCTGGCATCTGTATCCTGCATCTAGAGCTGGGGACCAGGGTTTCACAATGGGGACATGAGATGGGCGGTGTCATCAAGTGCCAACAGTCCCCCCTCCCCCGCCCTCGCGGCAAAACAGACATAGCTGGAATTACCATTTTAACTGTCTTAAGAGTGTAACTCGGTGGCATCTAGTGCCTTCAGTGTTGAGCCATCACCGTCACCGCTGTCCATCACTGGGTGTTTCCATCAACCCAGCTGAATCTGTCTCGTTTGCACAGTGGCTTCCCTTCCCTGCCTCCCCCAGTTCCTGGTAAGTACCCTGAAGTTGTGAAGTCACTTCTGTCTTTACTGAGTATTCGACTGCTGCTGTAACTCTGTTTTCCAGAACTCTGACAAGGCTGCTTCTCACGGTTTCTGCTTGGTTTCCGATGCTTCTGTTGGGGGATGGGAGCATAGAACATTTTATTAATGTCACTCAACACCAAGGTATTTGAACCGGGCAGCTTGGACGAGTCAAATGGCCACTGAAGTGGGAAAGACCGGCAAGTTCTCGTATGAGGGAGCGAGAGCAGGACTGAGTCTGTCATCCATTAAAGTTCAGGGCGCTTGCTAGACATCAGATGGAGAAAGCCGGAGGGTGAGTGAGTCAGCCTAGGACGGTACGGCACGTGTGGCCAGGGTGAGTCGGAACCAGAAAGAGGTGGAAGGGACAGCCAGAAGGGTGGGGGAAGAAGCTGGACCCTGGTGTCCTAGGCACAGATGAAGAAGCAGTTCATTTAGAGAGAGCCAGAGAGCAGCTTTTAAGAGTCGGCTCTTTTTCCCTCCACGTGGGTTCCGGGTGTCAAACAGGCCATCAAGCTTAGTGACCAGTGGCTAAGCCATCTCACCAGCCCCCACCCCCAGGAAGGCATTGGTGAGCTTGGGAAAATTCAGTTCTAATGAAATTGGGGCAGAAACTAGGAGAATGGAGAGAATTGGAAAACACAGACAATCCCAAGAGTTACTGTAAACCTACAAAATATGTCATTTCTGTAAGGATGGAGTCAAGAAATTTTAGAAAACAAAATTGATTGAGTAACACTATGTGGTCCAGGCTAGTCTTAAACCCATAATCCTCCCACCACAGCCTCACAAGGGCTGGGCATCACACCATACATAGCTGCTTCTGGGGTGCTGGCTTGTTTATTTCGAGGTGAGACCTCACTCTTGTCCAGCCTAGTTGTGATTCTCTTGCCTCCGCCTTTCGGGAATGAGAGCTGTGCATCCCACCTGGTTCTTTGATTTTGCTCACTTAGTTTCTAAGGAATTGTTCCTGGTAAGATTCTTCCGGAGAGGCTTTCGATGTGGGAGAGACTGGCGATACACTGGCCTCGGATGACAGGAGAGGGTCTAGGGTCTAGCTGGTACTGGGCTCCCAGAGAGGAAGCTGTCCAGGGGTTGTTAGCACATGGCCGAATAGATACATTGGTTCCTGTTTGCTCTCCCCTGACCGTTTCACTTTCCTCGTTTGACAGGAGAGGGTCTAGGGTCTAGCTGGTACTGGGCTCCCAGAGAGGAAGCTGTCCAGGGGTTGTTAGCACATGGCCGAATAGATACATTGGTTCCTGTTTGCTCTCCCCTGACCGCAGCGTCCCATTTGTGCTGAGAAGGAGGGGCTGACGTTCTCTGTGGGTAGAGGTGTAGGATATGCTCCAGTCAGAGCATCCAAAGCAGGAAAGCAGAATGTGGAACTGGGCATAGCTGTGGGGTGCCAGGAAGCTGGCATGTCTTGCTAGAAGATTCTGACAAGCCCCTTCCCTTACTTGCTTCTTCCTCATTCATTGCATTCACCTTTTTCCTTGAGGCAGGAGGCAGGATCTCTCACTGGGAGCTGATTGGGGTTCTCTGACTAGGCTAGGCTGGCTGGACAGTGAGCTCCAAGGACCCTCTGTCTGCATCCCAGCTCTGGAACTACAAATGCATGCCACCACACTTGGGGTTTTCAGATGGGTGCTGGAGAACCAACAGATTCCCATGCTTACATGGCAAGCACTTGACAGACTGAGCCATGCCCCTGCCCTTGACCCCTAATTGTTTATGAAACCCTCTTTAATCTTTTATCTCAAGTCACCTCCCAGGACACATCCGATTCTACCCCTTAGTCTCCTGATCCACACCTCCTCTCTGGATATTTCCACCGGGTACCACAACTTTCACTGTGAGAATCCAGTTCACTTTCCTGCCCTTAGAGCAGGGCCTGCATGAAGGAAGCCCTAGCAAGTTCACAAACCATCTTGGTTTTTGGTCTCTGCGCACAGGTGCACATGCTTCCTCACTGGAGGGCACAGGCAAATGGCAGAAATAACAAGCTTGTTTTGGTTGTTTTTAGATGAGGATGTTATTGTTGAGATGGTGTTTATGCAGCATCCATTCTGGACGCGGGGGACAGTGCCCATCTCTGCTGTCATTTGTTCTGCCGCTTCAAAGGACAGGAAGAACACGGGTGGTGGTTTTAGGATCCCATTCAGAACCTCAGGGAATGAGTCATTTGGGGGTTGACGACTTTTCCGGTGACTACAGCACAAATAAATGAAGCAGCAGGACATTGTTGATGTTGTTATTGTTCGCTCTAACCATGGTACAGGGCTTCCAGAAGCACGCTCTTGTGATCCCTCGACTGTGAGTCCGTCTGTGTTTCTTCAAACTGTTCTGCTGAGCTTAGTAACTTCCCAGCTCAGCATCGAGAACACAGCCTGGTGGGAGAAGGAATAGAAGGAAGTATAGAGGAAGTGGGAGTTCAGTGCTGTCACCTAGGGCCCAGAGTCCCCAGAGAAGGTCTGGTCTAGAGTGCAGACCTAAACCAGAGGCCGCTGGCTTGCCATAGAAGTGCTTCAGTGTGCTGCTTCCCGTGTGTAGCTCATTTAGCTTCAATCTCGCTACTTAGCCCAGGCTTGCCTCAAATGCCTCACGAGTGCTGGGATTGCAGACATGGGTTGCCATGACTAGCTCTCCCTGTGCCTTTGAGTCACCTGGTGTCTGTTTTCTCATTGTGACAAAAGGAGCTGAGAAAATAAAGGGGTCTTGGCTCACAGTCTGAGAGGGCACAGTCCTTCCCGGCCCAGAGGTGTGAGGTGACAGGAGTGTCACCCAAAAACAGTGACAAATGCTGGTGCTGCGTGCTTAATCTTCTTTCTGCATCTGTGTGTTTGCATGTGTGCACACGTGTTCCAGGGTGTGGAGGCCAGTGGTCGGCCTCAGACGTTCCTCACAAGCCGGTATTGATGTTTTATTTATGTGTATTTCTGTGGGTCACACATGCATGCTTATGTGGGTGTACAACCGTGAGTGTCATCCTTATCCATTTCCTTTGAGGCAGGGCCTTTCACTGACTTGAGAACTCTACATTAGGCTAGACTGAGCTGGCCAGTGAACCTCAGAGATCCTGCCTTTTCCCCAATGCTGGGATTTCTGGGTACGCCACCACATGCAGCATGTTTATGTGGGTTCTGAGGACTGGACACAGGTCCTTATACTTAAGAGGCAGACATTCGACTGATTTACCTCCCTTTGTTTGTTGTGGCAGGGTAGACTTGACCTGCTGGCCAATGAGCCCTGGGATCTACCAGCCTTTGTCTTCTTAGTGCAGGGATTACAAGTGCTGGGAGACAGGCATGCCCCTCATTCAGCTGAGAGCTATTGGAAGCTGATCAGAGTCCCCCTGGGATTCGTGCTGGGGTCATGCCGAGTTCTCCCACACATCAGTAACTCCTGGGAATGTTCCCTTTGTTTGCTGCCTTCTCTCTGCTACAGCCCCCTCCTCTCAACCCGGCTTCCCAGGGGCTCTTGCTAAGCTTGTCTGGAGCTGGGGAAACTAAGTTAAGCCACTTCCTCCCACCATCCTGCCATTTCTGACCTGCCTACCGTTGAACTCACATGGATCGTAGCATTTGTCCCAGGGGGAGAGTATCCTGTTAAGGTCACACTCTCCAACACCACATCCCTCCTGCCTGCTCTTGGATTTTCCTCCTGAAACTCGTTCGTGTCTATACTGTACTGCTTTCATGTCTGTAAATGCTTTGCCCGTGTATGTGTCTGTGCACCGCGTGCATGCAGTACCCACACCTGGACCAGAAGAGGGCGTCAAAGCACCAGAAACTGGAGCTAAGGAAATTTGTGAGTTGCCATTTGGATGCTGGAAACTGAACCTAGATCTTCTGCAAGAATCCTTGTAACCACTGAGTCATCTCTCCAGCACCAAGGGATCCCTTTTCTATTCAGCATGGTCTCCCTTCCCTCTGTCACTTCCCCCACTCTTTTTCCTCTCTGTCTCCTCTCCTGATCATCCTGACTTATAAACATGCCCCAGAATAGCCTGGGCCTTTGTTGTTTGGTTCTGATCAGCGCAGAGCCATAGTGTATGGATTTTCTCTTCTCCGGGGCCAACAGTAAGTAGCACCGTGGTTTTCAAGACATCGGACGTCAAGCACCAACGGCCGAATCCTTGACATCCGTAACTGCAGCAGAGGAGAAAGCTTCACTGCCCAGCACAGGAAGCAGAACCAAGGCCAAGCTTAGTGGGCTCCATTAATGAAACAGGAACAGGGCAGAGAGACCCCAGGGAGCAAGAGTATGCAGGGACCTCAGTCCCCGAGTTCTGCAGCCTCCTTAAAAGCATGCCAGGAACCTGTGCATCCATACAGAATGGTGTCCCAAAACTACGAAGAGAAGGACCACCAGGGATTGGAGGAAATCACGTTCCTGCTAGGTACCCAGAAAGCTTCATGTCTCACAAGGCACTGGGCTAGAGTACCCAGAGAGTTTTGCTGCTCCAGTCCAGCTGAGCAGATCTCAAAAGCTTAAAAGGATTCAAATGTTTCCAAGTAACTGTCCCAGAGCAAAGCTGTAGAATATACATGCATTATACACACATGTGCCTCACTCAGATGCTAGTTATAGTTGTTAGCATTACATTTTAAAAATGTCAAGGCTTGGCCGAGGTGACTCCGTGGTTAAGGGCTGCTCTTCCAGAGGACCCTGGTTCGATTTGTAGTACCCCCATGGCAGTTCATAACTGTCTGTTTCTCCAGGCCCAAGATCTTCAGGCACTGACCTAACATGTAGGCACAGCAGTCATAAACGTGGCATTTAAAAAGCGTATAAAAATTAAAGCTGGACAGTGGTGGCACGGCCACCTTTAATCTCAGCACTCAGGAGGGAGAGGCAGGTGAATCTTTTTATGAGTTCAAGGCCAGCCTGGTCTACAGATCTGCCGATATCTCGGTGGAGACCTCCAAATGCCGCGCACCGCGCCCCCGTGCCTGCGCTCTGTGCGCTGGTACCCAGTTACCGAGCTTCGGGCAAGAGGCTGGAGGTTAAAATACACAGACACAGACAGACAGAGAGACAGCAACACGGGTCATCCTTGAATTCCCCAAGAATGCCCCCTTTATTGTGTTCAGGAGCAGATTATATAGAGATAGCCATGCCCCAGCCAAACCCACCAGAAACCACTCTCCTGCCATCAGGAACTCCTGAAGGTCTCGTGCTCAGAGCAGCTGTAGGCACTCAGATCAGGGGAAAACAAGAAATTCAGGATCTCGGGTCTCACTGCTCCCAACACAGATCAAGTTCTAGGATAGCCAGGGCTACCCAGCGAAACCTTGTCTCAAAACAAAACAAAAACACCAAAGAAATAATAAAATTAAGTAAAGATTTTAATGTCAATCTTGCCAGGAAGCAGGAAAATACAACTCACAACGAGAAAAACTATATCAAAACTGACTCGTGATTGGCATGTGAAAACTGCAGACAGGATGGGAGCTGTCGCCATGACTGCACTAGATACACCCAGAGTTAGGGAGAGGTGTAGTCACATCAGTGAAGACCGCAACATGCAAGCTACAGAAACGCGTGTGAAATTACAGTAGACGAAGATGAGAGGACTCTTTAATAACAGCAACTGTCCAAAATGAGGTGACTCAAAAAGAATATTCTTTTAACTTATTTTGTATTTTATATGCTTTGGTGTTGGGTTTCCTGGAACTGGAGTTGCAGACAGTTGCAGGCTGTCATGTGGGTGCTGGGGGGATTGAACCAGGGTCAGCAGTCACTGGGCCATCTCTCCAGCCTGAAGAATATTCTACTAAATTGAATAGAGCATCGGTTAACTGGGAGACAATATCAAACAATCTGGCATGTGTGTAATTGGTATATTAGGTAAATAATTTGGCAAATTATACCAAGATAGTTCATAGTCAATCAGCTCAAGGCCAGCAACAAAGAGAGAAAGTCTTAGCAGGGTCTCCTGTTGCTCAGGCTGGCCTGGAGCTGGGGGGGATGGGGTGGGGTGTGTGTGTGTGTGTGTGTCTGGCCTGGAGCTTGGTGTGTGTGTGTGTGTAGCCAAGGATGTCCTTGAATTCCTCACCCTTCTCCCCCACCTTCTGTTTCCTGGGATTACGGGCATGCACCACGCCCACTTTATGGGGTTCTGGGAACCGAACCCAGGACTTTGTGCGTTCCTGGCAAGCACTTTGCCAACTGAGCTACTTTCCCAACCTTCTCTTCTTTTGACCTAGCTATATCTTTTTGTCTAAAATAAGTTTCTTGCACACAACACAGGGTTGAGTCTTGCTTTTTCATCCAATATAACAATCTCTGTTTGATTCTGTATTTAAGATACCTATATTGAATGTAGTTATTGACATGGTTGGATTTAAATCTATCCATCTTGTTAGACTTATCTTTTCTGTTTGTACATCTTTTCTGATTCACTTTAGCCACTGGGCCCGAGCCCCATGGCTATCTGGCTGGGTCCTGGGTCCTCGGAAAGAACCTAATAAGATTATTCTGATAAATGGATGTGGTATTGAACCGCCCCTTAGTTCTTACTTTATACCTATGGGTGACTGTGCCTCTTACCCTCATCAGGGAAGCTTCTTTTGGCTGTAGGTGGTCACTAATATTGAGAGCCCCCCCCCAAAAAAAAACTGGTCATAAGAGATTCAGAGTGCCAGCTCTACCTGGGACATCTGTCTCACACCCCTTTCTCACCAGGCTTGGGGAATATGAGGAAGAGTGTGCAGAAGGGCTGCAAGAGCCAGCCACGGGCTGACTGAAGCAAGAGTGTTTTACCAGGCACGACGGTTGTTGTGCACAGCAGCTCAAGTGGCTGTGACTTCATGCCCAGACTGCCACAAGGCCACGTCAGCCAAAACCCCAGCAGGGACGGGGAAGGGATTCATGAAGTCCCACTCCTATCCGAGGAGCTATTAGTAGTTGCCTTTGTGAAGAATGTTTGTCTTTATTTTATGTGCATGAGAGTTTTGCCTGCATGGACACATGGACACCATGTGCCTGCATTCGTGCCTGTGGAGGCCAGAGAAGATGTGGGATTACCTGGAACTGAGGTTACGGGGAGTTGTGAACCAAACCCAGGTCCTCTGCAAGAGCAGCAAGTCATCTCGCCAGCCCTGGCAGCTGTCTTTTATGTTTGATTGGTTGTCAGACACTGTCTGTAGAACAATGGGATAGTAGGGCTGCAGGCTCCTGTTCAGGCAGACCCTTGGTGTAGAGGGATCAGTTTGGTCAGGAGTTGGTTGGGCAGGCCTTGTTACTGTGGTCACCTTCAAAGCATCACAGACTTGCCATTCCTCTAGGGTTAGATCTTACCACTGTCTGTCATTAAGACTCAAACTGGGTGTTGGGAGCGGGCTCTCAGTAATCCCTGGTCAGGCTTCTGCCATCACTGCACGTCTGCAAGGGGCTGAGGTGTGTGTAGCTCGTTGGTAGAGTATGTACTTAGCGTGCACAAAGCCCTGGGTTTAATCTCCAGCACATACACACACCCAACCCCCCCCCCCCACATACACACAAAGGCAAAGAAAAGGTGGTCTACAGTTTGAGTTTATCTGACATCAGCCCAGAAGCAGTGACACACGCTTTTAATCCCAGCACTCAGAAGACAAAGACAGGCAAATCTCTAAGTGTGAGGCCAGCCTGGTCTACAGAGTGAGTTCTAGGACAGCCAGGGCTACACAGAGAAACCCTATCTTGAAAAACAAACAAACAAAAAGCAATAAATGAATGACATCAACTTGGGGAGGGGGGCTGTTAGTTTATCGTATGGGTTCAGAGGTTTCAGTCCACGGTTGCCTGGTCTTCTCCTCTTGGGTCTATGGTGAGGTGGAACATTATGATGGAGCAAGACTACTCACCTGGTAGAGGCTGGGAAGGAAGGACAGAGGGGAGAGGGAGGAAGCGGGGAGAACCTACCCCTGCAGGGCATACCTCCAGTGAGCCATCAGCCAGGGGCCAACCCCTCACCCCATGGCTCTGGAGAGAGATTTAAGGTTCAGGGTACAGCACTGGCTCTTGGTAGGAGGTCAGCTTTCTACAAAGACATCTGAGCAGTAGCTAACTCCTTCCTGTGTTCTTAGAATCCCACCCACCTCTTGCCAGGTCCTTGCCCTGCTGCCTCCCTCAGTTAGACTCCTCTCTGCCCACTCTGCAGTTCTCCATGCTAAGGTGAAGGATGCCCCCCTGCCATGGCGATACCTGCTGTAAGGGAAAGGATGGAACCACGAAGAAAGAGTTGTGCGAGGCCAGGATGCCTCCTCTTTGGATAATTCTCTTGGGTCAAATTTTGTCCTTCAGGGGCTTGGAGGGATGGCTCAGCGGGGAAGAATGCTTTCTGCTCTTCCAGAGGGCCCAGGTTTGGCTCCCAGCACCCATGCTGTGTGGCTCACAACCACCTGTAACTCTAGTTCCAGGCTCTGATACCTTCTTTCCTTCTTTTGGCCTCTTTGGATACCCATGCAGTCTCATATTCTCTCTCTCTCTCTCTCTCTCTCTCTCTCTCTCTCTCTCTCTCTCCCCACACACACACACACACACACAAGCATAAAATATTAAAACTATGTCTTTTAAATAGTGACAATAACTGGGATCTGGGATAAGATGTGGCTGCTCATTCAGGATCATCTGCCCCATCCTGCAGCTTTCTCTCTGTCTCTGTCTGTCTTTGTCTCTGTCTCTCTCTCCTCCTCTCCTCTCCTCTTCTCATTGTTAGGGGAAAGGCCAGGCTGTGCACAGCATAAAGCCCTGTGGGACAGAGATGACAAGGGGCTGGAATTTGGGGATGGAATTTTCCAGGGGATTGAGAGAGAGACCAAAGCAGGCAAAGAGCAGGAGTGGGTGGGAGAAGTGGGTTCCTGGAGGGCTCTATGCTTTCATGCATTTCTCCTTCTCCAAAGAATGTCCTGTGGTAACGGCTTCACTCGGGTGTCCTTTTAAGTCCATTGCTGTCACAAGGCCTGTGCGTGTCATCATGGCCTCGGGAGGGTTACACCACCAGTTTCCTGTGGCGTCCTGAGGCCAGACGTGGCAGTAACATGTCCCCACACCACATGCCTCAGAGGTGACAAAGCCTGGACGGAAACCCGGCCAAGTCTGACTTTAGCTCAGGAATTTTCAGTATTTCTGTTCAACAACTGTCCCCTGGTCAGCCGCTGAACCTCAGTTCACCCCGACCCTCTCTTCCACCCTGCCCAATACCAGGGATAGGCGCTGTCTCGAGATCTGGCTGCATCTCCATCTGTGGAGGCCAGAGATAACCCTTGGAGCTTGTTCTTAGGAACCATTCACCTTGAGTTTTGAGACAGAGTCTCCCACTGGCTGGAGTACCAGGCTGGCTGGCCATCATGTCCCAAGGATCCACCTGTCCGCTCCTCACTGGCCTTGGGATTGTAGGCACTCTCCTCCATGTCTGGCTATTAAACATAGGTTCTCAGGGTTGAATCCAAGTCTCCCTGCTTTCACATTACGGGCCGAGCAATCCTCCCATCCCCGAAGAACCCCCTTCCCAAACTGTCTGGCAGAAGACAGGTCCCCATCTCCGCTGAGCTTATGGGAGCTCAGCATACAGCTTTCTGTCTCGTGTGTGGATAAACTCACGAGTGGTACCCTCACTTTCGTGTCTCCATCTCAGAGCCTGGCTCTCCCTGCTTCCTGCTCCTCCCACCACCCCTGTCCACAGCTGGAATGAGATTCATGTGTGTGCCACTGGGGTTTTGTAAAGAAAAGAGGGCGTGTGTGCCTAAGGAAGGAAGAAGCGTGCATTCAGGTCCATTGTGTGACAGGCACATTGGAAAACATCACTCCCAGCCAGCCCTGAAGCACCCCACGTGGTAGGGACGGAGCAGATGGAGTGTGTTCAGCTTTCTGAGTGACTGACTCACAAGCAGGATGAGTAGACGGAGATCAGCCTGGCTTCAGAGCCCAGAGAGGGAGCTGGGGTGGGGGTCCAGCTCCAGAAGGGCTGACAGATGTGGGGGACTGGGGGGTGGACCTCCACTTATTCCTGAGAGTGATGGGAAGCAGGCAGAGGGTCAGGTGAGCTGGGAATCAAGTCAGGCTAGCTGTCTCAGGAATGCAGTGTATCCCTTGAGGGGGGAAGGAGGGAGCACACTGGTGGGAGCTGGAGGGTCCCAGAGAGCCTCTTCCCACCAGCGTCTTAGGCTGGTGGGCTATGTGGCCCGTCTCTGCCTGTACACAGAGTTAATAGAACATTCCTACTGCCAACGTCCCCTGTCCAGATCCCCAGGAGGGGGCAGGAGAAGCCTCAGTTTCCCCTTTGGAAGACAGACCTAGGGAGGGAGCATCAGAGGCTTCCCCAAGACCACCCCTGAATAAGCCACTGGTTTGGTCTGGAGCCCCCAATCCTGTAAGCTGTGTAGCTGTTAGAACTCTGGGTCCCCGTGGGGAGAAAGGCTGCAAGGCCAGAGCCCAGCCTGGGTCAGCCAGGGTTCGTTATCAGGAGCACCGCCCAGCCAGCCCTGCTCAAAATAGCTTTCCAGATGCAAGGGCATTTTTCATCTCATTCTGTTTTCCCGCATGCACGCACACACACACAAATAAATATCCCTGAATCTCAATGGGGCCAGACTCTAGAGGGGGGAAGAGGGACCGGGGCACTGCTGACCGCCTACTGAGAGGCCCAGGTTTAATCCTTTGGTTCCGTTCTTGGGGTCAAGACTTCGCTTCCTGACACAGTATAGAAACTCGTGCTGGTTTCCCAGAGGCCACTGGCTTGTTCTTAGGTCAGGCTGGCCATTCCCTCGGGGTCATACTCCCCAGACATCGTGACGCTGGTGGGACAATTGAAGGGACCATGCACGGGTGGGGGGGGGGTTAGGAAAAATACAACACATTCTGCCTTGGTGGGGCTTCCTAGCCACAGGGAGACCTGCTATGCTTCCTCTTATTTCCAAGAAACTCCTGGAACCCTGGGAATAAGAGGCCTCTCCTTCACAGAAAGCTGAGTGCACACCACAGTGTCCACAGACGACACTGGCACACACCCGCCACTTCCACGAATGCCGGTGTCCCCTTGGCCCTCAAACTAAGCCACCAAGGCATCTGGGCATTGATCTGTTCGGGGTTTTGCCATCAGGACCAATTTTCCATCCTTAGCTCAAAGGCCATGCTGGCTTCCCACTGCCCACTTGGAGACTGGTAGTTAGATTAAAGGATCCCAGGGCTACGTGTGAACAGGTATAGGTTGCACTGGGTCCTCCCAAAACATATTTAGGGAGTCTTATGCACTATGGTACACACGAACGTGAGCAAGGTATTTGCAGGGGTTAAGCAAGTTGCGGTAACGAGGGTGGGCCCTCGCCCGAGATGATTAGTATTACTCTTGCATGCACGCGTGTGTGTGCGTGTGGAGGCCAAGTCGGTTGTTCCTCCTCTGGCATTGTTTATCTTGTTTTTCAGAGTCAGGGCCTCTCACTGGCCTGGAGTTCATTAAGGAGGCTAGACAGTTGTTGCATGACTTCCAGGGGCCTGCTTGTCTCTGCCTCCCCTGCTCGGGGATTCTGAGCACGGTGCACTGTGCCCTCGGTACTTCTGTGTAGTTTTTGGGTTTGAAATCGGATCCTTAAGTTTTAAGGCAAGAACTTTACCAGCTCAGATCCTTGAAGTCAAGATAGACACTATGCCAACGGAGTCAACCCCATCCCCACCCGACACCCCCTCAGCCCCAACCCCTTGCTCCACCCCCATCCACTCCAGGCCCTGTGCCTGGTGCTCCTGTAATGAGGCATGGGATGTGGCAGGCAGCACAGACTCGGGATCCCAGCACTCAAGGAGGCTGCGCTAGATGTAAGTTTGTAAGTTCAAGGACAACCTGGGCTGTTACCGTGAGACCCTGTCTCAAAATCACAGGGAATAAAGAGGAGAGACCACACATTTTGTTGCTTGGAGTGTCCCCGTGTGTGGAACTTCATTGCTACCATGCTAGGGAACCCACAGGGTGGAGTGCCTCCTGCTGCCCTCAGCCTCTCTGGAAGCAGGCTGAGCTGGGGTACTCTTAGCTCGCCTCTGAGTGAGCACAGGGTGCTTCCTGGGTTGTACGCATGCTGTCGGCTTCTGTTTTTAGTTTTGAAAAGAACGGGTTTGGTTTGGTTTGGTTTTGCTTTACATCCCAGCACTGAAATAAAGGCACCTGTCTTTTTTTTTTTTTTTTGGTTTTTCGAGACAGGGTTTCTCTGTAGCTTTGGTGCCTGTCCCGGAACTAGCTCTTGTAGACCAGGCTGGCCTCGAACTCCCAGAGATCCGCCTGCCTCTGCCTCCCAAATTCCGGGATTAAAGGCGTGCGCCACCACCACCCGGCTCGGCACCTGTCTTTTTGTTTTAAAAAAAAACTAATACTACCTTTTGCAAATGTCTTTTATTCATCTGCAGTTGATTTTTGTGTTGGTTTGTGTCTGTTTGTTTACTGAGGTAAGGCGTCTCTGTAGCCCCTGGCTGGCCTGGAATTTTCCATGTTCCTGCCCTATCCCAAGAGCCAGGATCACAGATGAACACATCCACGCGGCTTCCTTGCAGGCCTTGCTGGAGCTTCTTTACCAGGTTGCATCCTAAGCTGGCGGAACAAAGCCCCTCCCGTCTTCACCTCGCTATTCTGGGGTGCCATATTTATGTGGCATATATGGATGCTCCCCACCCCACATACGGTCATTTTCTCTCCCACTTTCTCCTATCAGTCTGAGGATCACACCCAGGCCTCCCACACACCAGCCAAGCTCTTTACTACTGAGCTACAGCCCCAGCCCTAGAAAATTTCTCAACCATGTCCTTACATAAAGTTCTCTCAAAATAATATTAATATCGCAATTGATGTGAATGACTTACTTTGAAATCTGTAAACCATAACAGAGAGAAAGAGGCGTAGTTCTGCGTGGATTCTGTGACAGGGTCTCATTTGGAGTAGGCAGCAATGTATGCACGAAGCATTTATAATTAGTTACGCCGCCTCGCTCCATGTTCTGCTTTAACCTTTTCACGTATGAATACTCTTAGGTTGTCCATACCTGTGACCCCAGCCCTCTGGAGGTGGAGGCAGGAGGATCTGAAGTTCAAGGTCAGCCAGGGCTACGTCTCGGACAGAACAATCTCGTTTACACGGTGGAAAAAGAGAATGACCTTTCTTTTTAAAACCGTCTTTATGGAGATTCACACCTTAGGTAAATCCTCTCACACATTTAACCAATTCCCGAAGAGATACTTTGGGAGAGTTCCTAATGACCCGTTTTAGGAATAAATGTTGTTTCCGATGCTCGGCTCCCACAAAAAGATTGTTCTCATTTGTCTCCCATTGGCATCATGTCACGCTGACCACACTAACAGGTGCATTGAATGAAGTAGCTGCACAGGCGCAGTTAAAGGCTAAGCAAGGGGGCTGGAGAGATGGCTCAGAGGCTAAGAGCACTGGCTGCTCCTCCAGAGGTCCTGAGTTCAATTCCCAGCAACCCCACAGTGGCTCACAACTATCTGTAATGAGACCTGGTGCCCTCTTCTGGCCTGCAGGCAGACTTATAGGCAGACGCTGTATACATGAGGAATAATCTAAAGACCTAGCAAGGAGTGAAAGGAGCATGTTTCTGGTCCTGACTGGGTTCGCATCTACTATGCGATGAAAACTCTTCATTTTCAGATTTTCCCACTGTTGATTTCTTTCATCAGAGAATGTAGTTGCTAGGACACTGGAGTTTGTTCAGATTTGCTTTGCAGCCTAGTTCATGCTGAGTGCGTTGAGGAGGGCTTTGTATGCTTTGGAGACACAGCGGTATGGATGGCGTAATGAACCACGGTGTACCATCTGCATTACGTTGACTCTCAACGCTCAGGCTGGACCCCCAGTCTTAGACTATTTTGAGACAAATGATATTAACCATCTCATCTCGTTTCAAAGATACAGGCTCTTCAACAGCCCCACACAGATCAATAACAGTTATCTAACAGAATCACACATCTAATATCTAATTTCCTTGGCTGTCTCTTAAATAACTGTTGGTCAGGTTCGGGAGCTGTCTGGAAACGTTTGGAAACGCCAGGCAGGCAGTGACAGCTTTTTCTCATCAGGTTTAAAGCATTCCTTTTTACAGTGCGGGCTTGCTGTTTTCTGCCTTGCTCAGTGGGTTTGTGATGACGCACCGAGCCTCCCCAATTTGGCCTGGTGTGGGGGCAGAGGCTTCAGACTGGCTTCTGTGTCCCTTTAAGACATGCCATTGCTCCCGAGAATGTCCTTACCCTGGGCATTGCAAGCTGCTCCAAGCTAGCTTTGTATCTTTCCTGTCCTCATTCTCTAAGGAAATGCAAAGGCGGTGATTTCTGATTATATTATTCTCTATTTATTAGCTACAGTTCCTTTATTAAAGAAAACAACAACTTCCTCTCCACAACTGCGAGCCCATTTCCTCGAGGTTTACTTTAAATAGCGAGTCGGGATGAGTGTGTCTCCCCCTTGACTCATCAGTTTTTATAGCCGTGAGTTAGGTTCTGACCTTCTCCGAAGGCGAACAGTCAAGGGTTTCTTTTCAGAGTTACGACACACAAGTCTTTATGCCAACCTGTCTGCCATCACTCCTACTGATGCTCAGATTTCCTGCTCCTTGGCTAGGGAAAACCAAGAGCTTTGGATATTTTCTCTTCCATACAGGTCCTGAAGGAACAAGCCCACAGTCGGTTCTTCTCCCAAAACAAGATTGGTTGGAATCTCATGAGGATTCTGTGCCTCTGTGGGTCTCTATAGGGAGAAGTAACGTCTTCACGAATAAGACAAACTATTCATGAACATGATATACATCATAGCTCACTTAGATAACTTCAGAGTCTCTAGTGAAGTTTATTGGCTTTCTTCCAAGATACGTATTTTTATTGATAGTGGGAATCGTATATCCTTTTTAAAATATATTTTCTTAGTAAAAACTGGTATCGTATAGGAGCACAATTGACTTTTGTATGTTGATTTTACATCAGGCAAATTGCTAAACTCTTTTAAATCTGACTTAAAGTTATTTTTGCTTTTCTGTGTAGAAAATCACATAATCTAGAAAGCCATTGCTAGCTACTTTTGGTTCTCAATCTTTACAGTTTTTTGCTCTCTCCTTAGTAATTCCCCAAACTTCTGATATGATGTTGAATAGAAATGGTAATACCAGGCATACTTGCTTCTCTCTTTACTAAATTTAATTACATGTATCTACCCACCTACCCATCCATCCATCCACCATCCACTCATCCCCCCACCCACCCACCCACCCATCCAACCATCTATCCATCCATCCATCCATCCATCCATCCATCCATCCATCCACCTATCCATTCACCCATCCACCCATCCATCTATCCATCCTCCCGTCCATCCATTCATCATCCATCCATCCAACCATCTATCCATCCATCCATCCACCTATCCATTCACCCACCCACCCATCCATCTATCCATCCATCCACCCATCCATCTATCCATCCACCACCCACCCATCCATCTATCCATCCTTCCACCCATCCATCTATCCATCCATCCACCCATCCATCTATCCATCCTCCCACCCATCCATCCATTCATCATCCATCCATCCACCCACCCATCCATCTATCCATCCATCTATGTGGATGTGTCTGCCACCATGCCTGCAGAAAACAGAGGACAACATCAGGAATGGGTTCTTTCCTCCACTTTGTGGGTCCTGCAGATCAGGCACCTCTAGCTGCTGTGGTGTCTTGCCAGCCCTTATTCCTGTTTTTAAAACAGCACTGCTGACCAGACCCTGTGACTCGCACCTACAACCCCATCACACAGCAGACTCCAGCAGAATTCCTTCTTCAAGGCTTGCCTGAGCGACAGAAAGAGATCCTGACTCGAACAAACAAATACAAGCAGCTCTCGGAATTTCATAAAATGTTTGCTACCAGGTTTTTGGGGGTGGGTGAGTATGTTAGATTTCAAATTTTAAGTTTCTAATGTTGCTTACTTGCTGGGAATTTTATCATGAACAGATACTAATTTTTTAAATTGATGCTTTGACCTGAATCATGATTTTCCCCTACTCTCCTAATACAAATACAATTCATTTTCAGATTTTCCTACTCTTGAATTCTTTTGACAGGGAGCATGCGTCCCATGACACTGGGACTTTGGGGTCTCCTAGCTTTGCTGCACAGCTCAGTTCATTATCAGTGTATTGAGGAGGTCTGGTGTGTTTTGTATAAATTTGACTACCCAGCGGCTGCGAATATGGCTCAGCTGTTAAAAAGCATTGCTTACTGTTTGTGATTTTAACCTTATTTAGGACCAGGCTCCAGGTGATCTGACACCATTTTCTGGATTCTGTTACACTGTCTTCAGGATTCTGTGGCACTTGCACACTGGTGCACACACACACACACATAATTAAAATAATAATTTTGAAATCTTTAAGTTTGGCTCCATTTTCCAGGCATTGCAGTCTGGTTCAGTAGCCGTGTTGGCCATTTCTTTCTGCGGCTGCTAAAATCTCACAGGTGACGTTTTGTTTACTTGGTCCACCAAATCTTTTTACCACTGTCTGATAGGACTTCAGTTTTAATTCTTCCTGGTTGGCTGACTCTTTAATGGGGTCACTTTATATAGACATTGTAGAAATGTTTCCACCTGTTCTAGCTACTAATAACTTTCCGTTAGTATCTATCCGGAGGGCTTTGCTTTATTCTTTGAGCTTTCCTAAGTTCTTAACGTTGATTTGGGAGGGGGCTACTTTGACAGAATTACTCCCGATATTGTGCTGAGTGATGGATCCTGAGTAGGGGCTCAGGGAAAGAGCCATGTTAACCCTGTGCCTTGCAGCGGTCTGCTAGGGTGCGCTGTCAGGGAGAGTAAGTCCTTCGTTGGAGTGGGGATGTGTGTCATTGTTACCCTACTGTCTGGAGGACATGTTTTTCCCCCCGAGAAAAGCCTGGTGTTTCCAGAAAGATTTGGCTGAGAAAAACCAACTTTGTCGGAGGCCGCCTATCTGTTTCCTAGAAACTAGATGTGAGTGAAACCCGGCCGGTGCCCGAGTCACAGCGTACGTTTCCTGTTTTTCACCCGCTAACTAATAAAGTTATTTCCTCCGTGTGCTGTGTGTGACTGAGCAGGAAGGCCCCATGGCTTCAAGGCCCGAGGCCAGCTATTATCCACTGCCCAGCTCCGAGTGAAGGGCGGAAGTTCCCTGGGCTCCCCTGGGGAGGAACTTCCTCTCCATCAGGGTTGTCAGCCCTTACTGTTCTAACTATACTATGCCCTGCTCCCTAGCTGTCACGGTGGCCCTGAGACATCACTACTCTCTACCCCGATATACAGGCTCTGTCCCCAGCCTGCTGTCTCCTGGATGTCTGGCCAGCATTTCAGGCCCCTTAGGTCCGAGATGGACTTTCTCTTCATTAAATTATGTTATATTAATCGATTCTTTGATTGATTAGCTAGAAACTGGCTGTTATATAACCTAGCTCTGTCTCGGGCTAGCTATGTAGCCAAGGATGACTTGAACTTCCTCTGTCTTCGGAGGGCAAGCCCTGCAGTTGTGTGATACCTCACAGGGTTCATGGGTTGCTGAGGCTGGAACCCATGCTTCAGGCCTGCTGGGCAGGCGCTCTATCCTCTGAACTACATTTCCAGGCCTCTAAATGAATCCTGATATTGCCTAGTCTATGTTCCTCATCGTGTTCCTGGAGACCACAGCTCTGTGGTGGTCCTAGGTGCCCAGAAGCTCTGTCATCATCAAAAAAACACATCTCTGCAACTGTCCCCAAACCATTTGCCCAGCCAGCACCCCCTCAGGATCCACTCACAGTAGTGTGGGCTGACAACAGTTCTGCCCTCTATTTTGGGGCGCTTCTCTGAGGCAGGTGCAGGCAGGTGCCCCAGGTGTGACCTGGGAAGGCTTCTCAGAGAGCTTGTCCAATTGCTGAGTGCTGATTGAATGAAGGAAGACATGCATAGACCCTTGGGTGTTTCTCCAGATCAACACCCTGTATCCCACTCCCCACCCATCCTCCCTGGTCACGGTTTCCAGAACCCTCTGCTTCCTTCCCTTGGTGGCCAGGACTAGCTGGCCTTGAGGGCAGGACTCCTGGTGACCAGAGAGCAGGAGACTTGAGCACAGGCTACTGTGTGGCTGTGGCCAGCCCTTTCCCCTTCTCCTGTGCCATGTCTTTCTGGTGTGTAGACAGTGTCCAAAGAAGACTTTTCCTCCACGGTGCCCCAAGGCAGTCTCTGTCGCCGACTGTCCTCCTGAACTCACCTGGGCAGAAAGGTTGGGTGTGGACGAGGGATCCTGGTGCCTGCGGGAGCTGCTGCCCCCCGGGTGCTATTGTGTACTTATCTGCCAGCTTATGTCTCTTGAGCGCTGGGGTCTGGCTCACTCTCACACACTCAGGCATTCTTTTAGTCATGTGCTCACACTCGCTCACTCTTAACTGACCATCGTCTGTGCCAGGCTTTGTACTGGGCTGGGTAGAGGGTCTCAGTGATGCACGGGACTTTTTGCCTACCTGCCAGGGTTGCCCAGGCTGTGGGAGATCAAATCAGACATAGATGTGGAAACAAGGACGACATGATGTCCCGCTGTCCTTTGCCCTGGGGAATGGTGCATGTGTACGTGTGTGTGCATGTATATTTGTGTGTGCACATGTGTGTGTGCACGTATATGTCTGCACGTGTGTGTATGAGCATGTGTGTGCACGCGGGTGCGTGTGTACGTGTATGTGTGTGTACTTGTGTGTGTGCACATGTGTGTGTGCGTGTGCATGTGTGTGCATGTGTGCGTGTGTGTTGGGGGGTAGCTGTGGTGAAGGCATGCCAGAGCAAGCCCCCTCTCCTTCTGTCTGTGAAATGGGTGAGTGAGAGCAGCCAGCCTGTGAAGCACAATGAGGCCCATGGGGAAGAGCTGAGCTTAGCCTTAGGGAAGCAATGGACTGACCATGGGCACCCCGTGGTGTTGATGTGTGTGGCCCACAGTGGGAGGTGCTGCCCTGGGAGCCTGTCTGTCCCTCAGCCCGACACTTCCTAGCACCTGCTGGAACAAAGCATGCCCCAGCTGCTCAGCTGCGCAAGGGACTTCTTGAGAACCCCTGAGATGCTTATCTGTGCCTGCCGGGGCTTCTCAGAAAGGGCCTAGATCTGGAGCCTGTGCAAACCCTGGAGGCCAGGCCCCTCCCTCCGGATCCTCTGTAGGGGACAGAAGGCCGGGGTAGAGCTACCAGCGGGGTAGCCTAGGGTGGGTGGGAGTGTGCTGTGCGCGGCCCCAGTAAGGCTGAAGGAGACGTGGAGCAGGTTGACTCCTCTCTCGGATGCTGGAAGCTGAAGGACAATGCTGTGCTGGCCAGCCCTGATGCTGCTCCTCATAGGCCGTCCCATTACACCCCACATGCATAAGTATGTACAGACACATGCGTGAGCCACACAATTCCCATTTCACAGATGTGGAAAGTGAGGTTTGGACAAATTAGGTCACTTGCTGACAGCTGACTGGTCGGGAGCTGGCTCCTGGTGCAGGGGACAGTGGCCACCATCACACTTTCTTGGCTCATAACCTGCTCCCTTCTGACATCTGTCCTGTCCTCCTGCCCTTGGACTTATTCTTTGACTTATTTCAGATTTACCGTAGAATCACAGGCTGGGCCTGGAGAGATGGGTGAGCCATTAAGAGAAGTTACTGTAGAAAGCTGGGGTTCAAGCACCCATACTGCAGTTGACAACCACTATTAGCTCCAGCTCCCGGGGATCTGACACCCTTTGCTGGGCTCCTGGGGCTCCCACATGTGCACACGGTGCATCCAAAACTCACAAAGGATTATACACAGTCACATAAATGCAAGAGTAACGAATCTTAGCCAGGCAGTGGTGTTGCACGCCTTTAATCCCAGCTTGCAGCAGGCAGAGGCAGGTGAATCTCTGAGTTTGAGGCCAGCCTGGTCTAAAGAGTGAGTTCCAGGACAGTCAGGGCTCTACAGAGAACCCCCATCTTGAAAAAACAAAACAAACAAAAAATAAAAAAGTAATAAATCTTAAAAAATAATAATAATAAAATTATAAGGTGTAAACTCTCATCTCTCTGCAGTGGCAGACTGACCTGTGGGAACTTCCTGATGCAACCCTGGGAAAGGTGACTGGGAAATTCCCACAGCCCTTCCCTGTCCAGGTCCAGCCCAGGCTCCACCTTTGGGTGGAGAATGGAGACAAAGTGTCTTTGTTCCTACGTCTGCTTTCACCCGGCTCTGCTGGAGCAGCCTGGATCTGGGCAGGCGCCGGCAGCTTTGCCAGCCAGGCTAGGGCTTGTTGGGGCGGCAAAGACGGAGTACCCACAGACTGTGCACACAGGCTGTCAACACTGCAGGACAGATCCGCACCGCACAGCCTGGGCCAGCCCGGCCGGGTTAAACCAGGACATGGGGTGAGGCGCAGCACACCGCATCTGAGCATGGTTCGTCACAGGAGCTGTGTGCAGCCAGGCCTATCCCAGTGGAACCGAGGGTGCCCCTTGGGCTCCAGAAGCAGGGCTGGGCATGAACTGTAGCTTATGGTGATCCTCACTGGTTCCAACACCCCAAAAATTCATGCTGAAATCCTGGTTCTTTGTGTCTTAGAATATGCAGATACTGTCATTTTGTTTGGTGATTTTTGTTTATAGGTATATTTTGTTGGGTTTTGTTTTGGGGGGAGATAGGGTCTCAGGATGTAGCTCAGACTGGGCTGGAATGTGCCACCCTTCTGTCTAATCAAGTTAGAGCGAGGTCATTTATGAGGGTCTAACCCTGTAAGACTGGTGTCCTTATTAAAAGGTGAAAATTGGGGACAGACAAAAATATGTGGAAAGAGAGGCCCAGAGACTCAGAAGCACCAAGGGTACCAGTGAGCCTGCAGAAGCCCTGGAGAAGATGCTCCCTAAAGCCTCAGGAGGTGTCGACCCCCATATGACAACCCCACCCCCACCCCCACCACCAGGGGAGGCGGCACAGGCTGTGGCTGGAGCTGCCTTGTCTGTGGTCTTTGTTATGTTGGTTCTAGGAAAGCAGTTACCTCCTTTCTATGAAAGAGGAGCACCAGGCTGGGATGCGACTTCCCCGAAGGGGACAGATGACCTCAGTGCCTCCTCCTCTTGACTGTGGCGCTGACCAGCACACACTCCTGTCAAACCTCGGCTCTCACACCTGTGTGAGTGTGTGCACACTCAAGGTAAGCCATGTTCTGAGTTGAAAGGCCTAGTGGAAAATCAAGCCAGCCGTGGCACAATCCCAAGTCAGGGAGCAGCCTGTGGGTAAGGTGTGTGAGCTGATGCTTAAGGGTGTATTTCAGTGTACAGGTTCTGTGGGGGAAATGAGGCAGGCGCTGGGTTTAGACTCTCCATTAGGGACAGTGGACCCGGTGGCCACTACTCTTTCCAGGCTCTCTCTAGCCCCTGGTCCTTACACGGTTCTCAACTTAGACTCAGCCTACCCGGCCACACCGTGCCTTTCCTGGTGCTCCGCCAGCCCTGATCATACTATTATTCCTTTAAAAACGGCGGGGTGGGGTGTGTGGACGAACACAGGATAGACAAGACACGCGCAAAAGGAAGAGACGGGACACGTGGCTCCCACGTGGGCGCACTTTAATGGGGAGAGGGAAACACGATAAGGGATGGGGTGTGCGGGACACACAAGGGTGGGGGGCAAGAGAGGGGTGAGAGAGAGAGCGAGACCTCGTGGAAGCTCGCTTTTAACGGGAAGCGCAAGGTTATCTGGGAGACCCGCACCTGGGCACGCGTGCCCAGGTGTCGGTAATCCAGGAGGAGTCTGGGAGCTGTAGTTTCCAAGGAATAACACATACTCCAGCAAATGGTGCCACCATTATACCCCATGTGACAAACTCCCATCTTGTTGCGTGACTCTGGGAGAGTTACTTGTCTTCTCAGAACTGACTCGCTTGCCTTCCCAAGTGGGATAGCACTTGCCTCACCGGCTTGTTGGGAGGTTCGCTACCTCTGGGTGTCCAGTCCAGGAAGTTTCCGGCACAGAGTTTCATCTGTTCCGTATCTCCCTGGGAAGCCAGAGTCCTCAGATGGACCTGGATTAGCATAACTGTGTCATCCAGTGCAGGGGCCGTGAGTGACTGGTGTGCTTGAAAAACGGTCACTCTAAAGGGGAAGTCCTGACGCAATGCAGAAGCATTGAATTTGGCATGCATTATTTTTTGTTGTTTGGGTTTTTTGTTTTTGTTTTTTTTTTGCAGCAGGGTTTCTCTGTTGTTTTGGTGCCTGTCCGTCCTGGAACTAGCTGTTGTAAACCAGGCTGGCTTCGAACTCACAGAGATTCGCCTGCCTCTGCGCCCCAAGTGCTATGATTAAAGGCGTGCGCCACCACTGCCCGGCTCAGCTACCTTCTTAAATAGCTCAGACCCACAAGCCCAAGGATGGCCCTGCTCACAGTCAGTTGAATCCTTCTCACTCAGTTGGCAATCAGGAAAATGTGCCATAGACATGTTCAGAGGCTGATCTGATGGAGGCAATTCCTCCATTGTGATTCCCTTTTCCCCAGGTACGTCTAGATTTGTGTCAAGTTGACAAAAGCCAATTATCATGATCACTAATCCAAACATCTG